>NW_017306333.1:2773483-2812878 GCF_000935625.1 Nanorana parkeri
CAAGTAATAATATGCAGAGAAGGGGGGGGGGGGGGGGATTTGTGGAGTGTATTGTCTAAGTCCATCAGAAACTTTTTTTTTTTTTTAAAGTTTGAGACCATTATAACATCTTTCAGCATTTCTCACTTGTTTTACTGGTGATATAGAGGGAGTCGGGAAGAACTTGTGCATGGCAAGATTTTTTTGCAGATTCTCACCTTTTATCTGCTCACCATACCCTTTCTCAAACTGGCTGGAA
Source organism: Nanorana parkeri (assembly GCF_000935625.1). NCBI lineage: Eukaryota > Metazoa > Chordata > Amphibia > Anura > Dicroglossidae > Nanorana > Nanorana parkeri. The sequence continues at coordinate 2,773,722 of NW_017306333.1, forward strand.
AATGGAATGATCTATTTTTATGGTCTTTCTCTGTACATAACCTGCATCCCTTCAGCTATGAAGAGTCTTCGAAAAGAACTCTCCAAAAATTAGACTTCTGTTGCATGGTATGTCTCTGATTTTTGTTTTCCAGCCGTGTGTGGAATTTAAAGCCTATCTCCATGCAAACCAATAAACTACTTTTACTTTCCTTATCCCTGCTGCCCCGGCGGTCAGTGCTTTCCTTTCTCTCCTCCTCTCTGACTTGTGTAATGCCCCTTGGCGTTCTCATGTCATAGAACTTGCATTAGACATGATGATGTCATCAGTCCAGGGAGAAGAGGCTGCGGCGACCGGTCTAGCAGCCTGGAGGGAGCTGACGAAAGTGGGGATCAGGTAAGTAGCTTTTTCCTGTCCCCTAGGCATAAACAAGTATTTAATCCTTGCAGTGCAGGGGTAGTTTTTTGGTTTGCCTGGAGATGGGCTTTAAGGGAAAGGCAGTAAGCCAGTTGCACAATACAGATGTGAGGTTTCTAGGAGCATTATGAATACATTTGACTTGGTAGCTTTAGAGCTTGTGTCGATTGGGCTAGTATCAATTACATTAGTTTAAGATGTTTTAAGATCATTCAGAATTCATTTAGATATGCATTTAACTTGTGGTTGGCCCTCTTCTGGCCCTCTTCTGACCTGCTTCAGGCCCTTAGAAAACATAGCTGATTGCATATTGAAATGAACATTTTTAATAACCAATAAAGCCCAACTCCAACTTGCATAATCAGGGAAAGGGATAGAACCTCTATAACATTTGTAGTGCTCTCCGTGTCCCCATTGTTAGGATTCCCCAACCCAGTAACATTGACAGGAAGTGATTGAAAATGTCTGCAGTGAGGACAGAGGCAGAAATGGTTTGAAGCATTGAGGCTTTAACTGTTGTCTGTGGCTTCCTATCCCAGTGATTTTTTTTTTTTCCCTGGTGTCACAAAATGTTTTGCTTAGTTGCAATGTCAATTACAAAATGGTCTAACAATTGCATTTGCATGTGATATTTTAATCCCTCCAATTCTATTCTTTATTCTGCTGTATTTATCAAGCATACATTAAAATGCCATTTAACCCCTTCATGACTGAGGCCCTTTTTTCCATTTTTGCACCCATGTTATATTCCACATTTTAGGCCTGAAAATGACGTAAAACCCCCCAACATTATATATTTTCTGAATGCCAAGACCCTATAGAATAAAATGTTGGTAGTTGAAAATTTTTATGTTGCGCAATATTAGCGCAACTCCTTATTAAACCCCAAAATTTTGTGACAAATTTAATTAAATGCCCCAAAACACAACAAATTACCCATTTTTTTAATGAAATATAAAAGATGAGGTTACAACGAGTAAAACGATACCCAACATGCCCAGTTTACAGATTGCGTGCGACCGTGAAACGGCGAAAAACTGCAGTACCCCAAAAAATCAATAAAAGACACTTTAAAAGCCCCCACAGGTCATCAATTTAGAGATACCCCAAAATACTGCCCCTAGAATTATTGCTCTCACTCCGGCGTGCGCGGCGATACCCAACATGTGTAGCGCGTTCGTCGTTTTCATGCGTAGGCGCACCCGACGCGTGTTTACGTGGCGACGCGCGTGCTCGCGGGGGCGGGGTACTTTTAAATTTTTTTTATTATTATTAGATTTATTTTATTTCATTTTAATTTTAAAAACTGTTTTTTTTTTTTTTTTTACTTTACTTTGACTGCTATCACATGGGGGGGCTTGCAAGCCCCCCCATGTAATAGCAGATGGTGGTGACAGGTCCTCTTTAAGGTGATGCTGGGGGTCCAAAAGACCCTCAGTGTCACCTTTACACTGGAAATAAGCTATTGAAGTGCAGATCGCACTTCAATAGCTTATAGCTGGGCTGCAGGAGCCCAGAACTGACAGCCCAGGGACCGGAAGTGATGCAATCTGCATCGCTCCCGGTCCCATAGAACGGGGAGGGGATCGATGAACGGAAGTTCGTCGACCTCCTCCCCAGCTCCCCGCGGACACAAAGATCGCCGGTCCCGGGCCCGTAGGAGGGGCACCGGAGCCCGGGAAGCACGGCGGGGGTGTCCGGCGGGGGGCGGCCCCTTCTTCGGGACGCAGAAGCGATCTGGCGACAGGTAAGTCGCCAGGATCGCTTCTGTTGTAAAGTCGACAGTCGGCTCTACAAGTTTAAACAGAGTCCCGGCGGCAAAAGTCGCCGGGAGTCTGTTTAAACAGCCCCGATGCTGGCGACGTACACTGTACGTCGTCAGTCACGAAGGGGTTAATACCATGTTATGTATGCAGACATCTTTGAACATGTATGATAATGTGTGGCTATTTCCTTGACACAAACGCACACTGTGAATGTATAAGATTCCTAGCCTGGACATGTACATACCATGCATTCATGGCATAGATTGAAATAATTGTACACACCGTGATCTACATACATCCCACTGTTACAGATTTGTACAAAATTCAGACCTGCTTTGTGGAGGAATTTGTAACTTCTTGCTTTTTTGTAGTGCTTGATGTTTGTTTTGTCACATTGACATGAATGTTGCCTTTGAAGATGGATAAATACAGCGTTTGGTGTATGTATAGCACAGCTCTTTCATGTTGTTACATGGAGCCTGCAGAACCCAGCAGCAAACAATGTCATTTCAGGCCTTGGCAAGAATTGACCATTTATTTGAGATTGACAAGAGATTCTCACCTGTGAGGAGATATGTGCTGGGGTCAGGCATTTCCTGTAGAGTCCAAGTATTACCTAACTATAGCGCAAGTATGTCATTTTTATCTATTAGGATAATTATAACAAAGCTGGCCACACACACCACAATCTGATTGTACACTCCTCTTTAGATCAACATGTAGTACAAGGGCTTCCCTGATTGTATATAAATTGAGTGGATTGTCTTGGTAGGCCTTCACATTACATAGTTTAGGTAAATCACGAGGAGATTGTACAATCAAATTAGGATGTATGGCCAGTTTAAGGCTGACAAGTCTCTTACAGAATACAGAGTACGACACATGGTGGGAGATTTGTCAATACCACGAAGTTGGCACTTCAGGGCCTGCTACAATGCTCGTAGATTCCATCTTCATGTTTTTGTGCATCTGGCGAGAGTTTGGTCCTTTTTTCTATGGAGGAACAGAGAATGATTGCTATGTAGTCTCTGAACTGAGTAATATCTGACACTTGGATGTGTCTAATATTATACAAGCCTTAATCTCTGTATTAACCCAGTTGTTTTGGCAGTACTTAAAAGAGAACTATGGGGTAACTTTTTTTTTTTTTTTTTTTTTTTTTTATCCCATATTTCTCTTAAGGGTCACGGTAGGACATATTCTAAAGTCCTCCCGTGACCCAAAGGTCAGTATATAGTGAGCTATATACCGAGATCGCCGCAGCCGGGACGGATCCCGACAATGCTCTCGAGATCCACCCAGCTGCTTGAGTGACAGCTGGCTCTGACTATCTAGAGGCAGAGCCAGCTGTACCCGCCCCCTCCCCCGTCCGTTCCGCCAGTCACGCTGGAGGATCGGAGAGGGGAATACCTGCAGGGAGCTGTGACTGACAGTTACCGTTCTCTGCAGGAAGATGATGGGAAAGTGAGCGAGCGACGGTATACGTTCACTCCCCGATCTGTAGAGCCGATGTGTGACAGTCTCATTGTCACAGGTCGACTTGAACTATGAGGTTGAGTGAAAATCACTCGCCTCCATAGTTCTCCTTTTAATAGGTAGTGTGTGGAGTTTGAGGCGTTGCCATGAGAAAATTGGCTGAAATTTTAAAGCAGCAATAATAATGAAAGCGAGCATTCTTGGGTACCTTCACATACTATGCACTTCATTTGCAGATTCCTGGAATATCTGAAATTTGTAGCGCCCTGATTTGCAAACACTAACTTTGGAAATCACAGAACTAGGCCCCCTACCTTACCTTTGCTTCCCAGTCTTGGTTCCACACAGAGCCCTCGAATTCAAAAATATATCTTAAAATATGTGCAGACATCCTTATTTCAATTTCGTCCGTTATTGCTTTACAGCATTTTTCAAATGGAACAGTTTGCATTAAATGTCGGATAAATGCAGTAACCAATCAGATTCTAGCCTGCACAGAGTGAATTCTGATTGGTGTTTGAGAGTAATGCTTTTGTGAAATGGTATTTAAGAATACTTTATTGAATGAATCTGTTGGTTCTTCTACTGTACAACAGAGAATGGCGGCTGGAATCTGTGTGTGCTATAGACATTGCACTGTAATCCGCCTCCTGATAGCATTAACATCCTGCATGCACTTGATACTTCAACATAGTTTCCACAGAAGTCATTGCTTATAAATCAGGTGTTCATGCCAGGCAGGCACATTGGAAAGGCGGAGTAAGATATGCCTTGTCTGGCAGGAATTCCACTGCTTTAGCTCTGCTTACTTGGATCATTTGTCTCTTCAATCCACTTGCAAACTGGAAATCGTAAACTTGTGCTGATCCCCAGACATGTTCAAGACGACTTATGTACAGCAGTTAAAAAAAAAAAAAAAAAGTTGTGTCCTTTTTTGTACTATTTTGTTGAAAGGCACATTAGAGTCAAAATTGAAAGATTTGATTTTGGAATGATGAGACTTGAAGCTGATCTGTTGGAATGTGCCCTCTACCCCGCTTTAACTAATCACTGTCAAAAGGGGACTTGAAGACTTTTTTTAAAATCTAAATCCACAGTCACTTAATATGATGGCCCCAAGTTGTGTATCTTCTGGACTGCACAGAAGGAAGTTCTGTACTAACCCCACATGCCAACACCAGTCTTCCATCTTCTGCACTGCACAGGAGAATGGTTTATAGTCACCTGACTTGCTAGTCCGAGTCTTCTGGACTGCACAGGAGGAGGGTCTTTGGTCACCTGACATGCCAGTCAGTCTTTTGTCTTCTGGACTGCACAGGAGGGGGGTCTGTGGTCCCTTGACATGCCAGTCACAGTATTTTGTCTTCTGGACTGCACTGGAGGAAGTTGTGGTCACCTGACATGCCGGCCCCAAGTCTTCTATCTTCTGGACTGCACAGAAAGAGGGTCCAAAGTTGCTAAAATGCAACTTTGCCTGTGTAGGCAAAAATCCTAGCACCGGCCCTGCGCGGAACAAGTATTATTATTATTATTATTATTATACAGGATTTATATAGTGCCAACAGTTTGCGCAGTGCTTTACAATATAAGTACAGATACTTTTCCAGCTCCAAGACTAGACTAGAGAAAAAGGTAAAAGTTAGGAGGCAGCTGTCATTTGTAAGGAGCACACGGACCTCCTGGGATTTCTACATCTCTGTTTTATTGTATGATTTTTGTTTTGTTTATTATATATATATGTGAGGCACCGAGACCATTTTATACAAGTACTGATACTTATCCAAGTACCGATACATTTTTGTTTATTGTCATGTGAGAGTTTTTCTTAAACAATACAGACTAATGATTTCAGGACAGTGATGGAGTGCCAGAACCAGGTCCCAGCTGCAACCCCTGCCACCCTGGTAGTTGTGAAAATGCCGAGTATCTGCACTGGTATCTGAACATCCCTATTCTGAACTTTTTCTTAAGACGTTTGCTTTTTGCATATGAATTTGACTACAAAAAAGATACATTTCCCAATATTTCTGTTTTCAGGAAATGCAGTAGATAATACAACTTTGATTTCTTGTTCTTAGTGACCCTCTAGGGAAAAGGAAATACTATATACATAGCAAAAGGATGTTCTATAGATAACTTCTTTCAGGAGAGTGGCGAGTCCAAAGACACTGTAGTGGTCTCTAGTTGTTGGCTTTCTTTGCTGGTACATTGTACAGCTAGTTGGAGTGGCTCAATTGCATTTGTTCATTTATGTATCCTGTAAAATTGTCAAACGTCTATATTTCTTCAATTTACTTCACATTTGGGTGATCACTCCTATAATTCATGTCTATCGCTTTGGGTGAAGTTGGTGTTTGAGATGTAAACTTATTTCTATGGAAATAACTAAGGCTTACACAAGGCATGATGATAAAAATGTTTCCACTATCTTTGCTTACATTTATAAGAAAAATTACACATTCTTTGCAGACTTTCTCAATTCAGTTGATAAGAATGGAGAGCATGTGCTATTCTATAGTTGGTACAGGATCTACCAATACAGCTGAAGGAATGAGGAACCCTGCAACTAAAGCACTGGAGATGTTTTTATAGTAGGGTGTGTTTGATCTTATAGATGACATTTCCATATTTTGCATTGCACAGACTTTTCTATAAATGTTTATCAGCCCATTTCTGTTCTCTTTCATCCCCCATCAATTGTGAGCAGCACATACATATGGAAGTCTAGTTCAGCATCAGCAGACATAATCACGTTTGAGTTGTGCAGCTATGCTGATAGCTTTGCCATTCTGTTTTGTATTGTGTTGCCATCTTCTCTGCTTTTGTAGCCAGTGTTTTATGCCCAGAAGGCACTGCAGAGGCATTCTGTATAATTAGTGCTGTGCTGTTTTCTTAAAATGGTGTTTTGATTGAAATAGATGGAAGGGAGTTGAACACTAGCTAAACAGTGTATTTTTAGAGTTGGACTACATGGGGATGCTGTGTTGGCAGCATTGTCTGGCTAACTACTACTGCCGTTTTCTTCCTAGTATTATTTAGATGGTATACATGCTGTTATGGGGGGGAAAAAATGATATACTGTATGTGTATTTTTCAGCAACACATTAAATATAGAGTTGTGTGTTACATAAAGTGCACCTGTGATGAGGGAAATGTGAGGGCTGCTAATCCCGGCCTTTTCTAAAATGCTGGTTTGGCTACAATGCCAAGTCACTGGCTCTGAGCTTGGATAGAGATGAGGAATGCCAACCTCTCCAATTTTCATTTGCTGCATGCTTGTCCTAGGCATGAGACTCGGAAGCATTAAAGTTAGTTACAGCCAAGTGTTTTATCATTTCCTGGAGACAGTGGCAGCCTTCATATTTCTCCCATGACAAGTACACTTTAATTTCTTGCATACTGTTACTTGTTTTTCCATATCTTTGAGGCATCGGTGTTCTCAATACACTATGCTTCCTTCTTGTAACATCAGGGGGTTATGAGGTATGTATCACTGCTATCCGACAATAAAGCACCAGCCAACATTAGGCCCACAAATATTGTTTTGCCCATATTCCAGTTTGAGGCTGTGGAGGAGAGAATTGGAATGCATGTACTGTTGAAAGTCATACAATCTAGATATTTTTGTATTTGTGGATAGCTCCAACCCTACATGGCTTGCTTGCTTGGGGAAAGGGTGTGGATCATTATTGCTCCCCTGTAAGACAGGGCAGCATTTGCCAGTGCCCATCAGAGCGTCCTACTGGATCAGTGGGTGGCCTTCTGCATCTATTTTAGGATGACAGCTGGGTGCATGTTTTTAATACAAGGAAGGAGCAACTTTTAATACCTGACATTTTTTTTCTAAAATAAAATTGTTCAAATATTTTCTTTAAATGTTCAGTTTTGAATTTTTCATGAGCACATGTGCATGGATATCTACGGGATAAATCTTCCACCACATATAATCCCAGCAGCTTAATTGAATTTAATGAAAATGTGCCCACAGCTTCTGTTACAAGCATACGATGAAGTTGCACAGGTTAAGGAACTGAGGTTCATTATGATCCAGTGTATCATAGGGTGTTTGTGTGCTGATTAATGCATTCATTTTTCCCATTTATTGCTTATATTGATGCTTTATGCTCAAGTATAGTAGAAATCATATTTATTTTTTATTAAAGAGCTACATTGATTGTAAGCTAAACCTCAAAAGATATGGCATATTTCCCAATATCTTCAAAATGTTCTGTCCTCGTGGGGGGGTCCCTCTAAGATGTAAGTTATTACTGGGAAAAGATCTCTCTACCTCTGTTTCCTATAGAGAAAATCTGCTGCCACAAAGGCTTGGCCCTCCCATAAGAGGCTCTCCTGGATGAAGGAAAGGTGGGTCAGCAGCAGGACTTCCTGAACAGTCATTGGAAGGGAAAAGGCCCAAGGAATGTTTTGATGTGCAATGCATTGTTCTTTGCTGTATGTGAGCCAGAGGGACTGAATCATCTCTCAGGGGTAATGGAACATCTTGTACCTTGCATCAGCCTGGCTCATCAGTGCCCTAAAGAAAAAGAATGTTAGTAAAATAGGTTAAGAGGTGCTATCTTTTTTAGAGTACTTCTGTTCTTTGCAGATATACAAATGATCACTAATATCATAGATGTTCCTCTAAGTGATGATGTCACATTTGGCAGTAGAATCTGTTTTATGTTTTCTAGAATGCTTGTTTTATTTTTGCAAATTCTTTTTTTCATATTTCTTCAGCTTAGCTGTATTCATTTTCCTGTGAAAAAAATCTTTCAATTATTTTGGCCCTCACTGCTTTTTTTTAGGTTACAGACTGAGCTTGGAATTGTTTTCAGTGATTTCATAAAGAGGAAGTGTTATGGCTTAGCATGTGATACCGATTCATCCATTCCAGCTTTTTGATAGTTTCAGTGACCAGACAGCTTCTGCTGCATCATAATATGAATACTTGTACTGCTAGCTGTGTATTGTGGGGACACCGTGTGCAAAATTGACTGTATGCATTAGATAAGAAATCTCAGTACAAGTTAATGTTTTGTAACTATGTAACATAAAACTGTATTCAGAATGTATTATTAAACTAATAAAAAAAATTCTTTTTGGAAGGGGTCAACAATTAAATTAGCTGATTGTCTGTTTCCTTAGTTTTGGGTGCACTCCACTATACATGCATAACTGCATTAAATGGTGTTTTTATTAAATCTGGAGTTCAGTTTTAAATGCAGAAGTTGTATCATAAAATAATTTTTTTTTTGTCCCCCGGGGTACACTGTCTCGTTTTCTAGGTGGTCTGGCTGCTGAGCCAGTGCGGTCATCAGCACTAAGGATGGGTTAGGGTGTGTTCGCAGCTCCACGTGCCGAGCCCGCCGGGAAGCTGGCAGCGCCAATCACAGGCACTGAGACATTTCCCGATCTCTGCAGCTGCGGACCGCGAAAATGTCTGAGTGGCTGTGATTGGCGCTGAGCACTGTCAGCTTCCTGGCGGGCTCGGCACGTGGAGCTGCGAACACGCCCGAGCCCATCCTTAATCAGCACGCCTCCCACTGCCCTTCTTCTCCACCACTGTTTGACCACGCTGCTTTCAAGGAGGCAAATAATTGAGTTTTGCTTGACAGCATTTGTCGCAGCACCAGCTACTTGCCCAACACCACCGCCGTAACGAAAAACCTCAGGATTGCCACCTTGTCCAGTCAGAGTACAAAAAAAGGCTTTCTCTGAATGGCTGTGCTGACGAATGAGCGACTCTCTGTGCTCAATGTGCAGAGGGGAAGCTAATGGAGTTGCAGCTGGAAGATCACGGCTATTGCTATATGTAATGTACACTACTACAGTGCTTTAACCCCTTAGTAACTAGTGACGTACATAGTTCGTCACTGGCAGTGGTCTCGTTTTAACAGGGATTCTGTTTACAATTGTAGAGCTGGTGGCCGGCTTTGCAATAGAAGCAATTCTAGCAACTCAGCTGTCGCAAGTAAAAATGTTTGGGTTTCTTAATGAGGTGCGCTAATATCGTGCAACATAAAAATCTGCAAGTGCCAACATTTTTTTGTGCAGGGTCTTGGCTTTCAGAAAATATATAATGTTTGGGGTTTTAAGTAATTTCAAGCCTAAAATGTGGATTATACCATGGGTGCAAAAAAAAAGCCTCGGTCATTAAGGAGTTAAAGACTGAGGAAAGAGAGCCGTATGTACATACACATATTTAATGTGACTTAAGATTTGTCATACTTGGCTGCTCTACATAGATATTTTTCTTCATTTAGGTCTGAGCATCTTGTGTCTGAAGTGCGGACAGAAAACAATACTTTGTCTTTTTTTTCATCTTGTCCTAGACACATAGCCCCCAGCATTATAAAACTGATAATGTTTTCTCTTTTCAGTTCTGAACAAACACTAGCCTGTCTTAACCTTGGCATGTCAGCCAAATTTGAAGCAAAGCCTTGTAGGGTATAATGAAATTGGCATTGAAGGGATGAGATTATTGCAGAATTGTAGGAGAAATAACATGTTTTATCAGCGCCTGTTTGTTGGCAAACATGTCCAAGTTTTGTATCTTCTTTTTCTTGTTGCCTTGTTTGCATTCGCTTTTTGTCTTTGCTCTTACGTGAAACATGCATGTTCGATTTATTCTTTGAGGGCTATAATGAATTTGGGTAAACTCCTGTAGAATAATTATTTTACTATGGCATTTTATCTTTGTGAATATTTTGCCCAGGCTTTAATGAAAACATAGGAGGTATGATCACACAGGTTATTCAGAGGAGCTGTTCGCCCACTGTGCATTTTACTTGGATGAACAGCCACTGAACTGTGCGACTATGCAGGTGCAACCAATGTACTGTAAAGATGGGTGGGTGGATAGTCATAAGCAGACATGTGTTGGAGTGAACTTGTCCGGATAGCAGTGCGGGAACTTCCTTTGTTGATATATTTTTTAATAGGCAGGTTCTGGGGCCATCATATTCATTGTTGCTGCACTGCCTGAGTCACTGACCTGGAACAAGCATGCAACCAATGAAGACTGAAACATCTGAACTCCCATCTTACTTGTTTAGGTCAGTGATTCATTAATAAATGTGAGGATGCTGAGGAAAATTTCAATGCTGCAACGGAGGAGGAGACGGGCTGGAGGGAGAGCTGTGACAGCTGGCTGGCTCTGAGCTTTGGGTTGGTATAACTTTGTTTTTGTCCCTAAACACAGACCAGCACTGAATATTTGCAGTGCTGGGGTAGCCCCACTGCAAGGGTTAATAAACGTTTCGCCTGTAGTTCTTTTAAGTAGTGAATCCATGAGCAGGATCATGTTGGCCCCTCAGTCTGTACCTTTTTAAAATGTAGTGAGCTAAAGGTTTACTTCAAGACAAAAACCATTGGCTAACTTTTTCACTTCAGAGGTGGTAGAGTCCTCTGATAAAGCTGTAATCTCGGATAATCCTCAAAGCACAGTTGTCATGAGAGGAAGATGTAGGCTGCCATTGTTGACCTGTCGCTCTGAAAATGTTGGTTGCCTGGCTGTCCTGCTTTGGCTTAACAGTCTGCGTTAAGTGACCTGACAAGTCTAGAGATGAGGAGTTGTGAATTTAATCTGTTGTATGCTTGTTCTGGGCCCATTTTATCAGTTACTAAAGACAGAGCTCCCATAGTTCTTTCATTACAGCCTTGCTTGTAAAAAGGCCTTTATGTGGTTGTGTAAGAGCCCACTTGAAAGCTGAATTACTATTGAGATAATATGGTAATGACTATTAAAGTTGGCCTTCAGGAAGACTTCTAAACCTACAGTTTAAATACATGTCATGCATGTAGGTTGTCCTCCCTGCTGAAATATTGGTAATACTGTTCAGGCATTTTTGTGATTTACATTCCTGTGCCAGGTAGGTGACCTCACTCTGTCCTGCATCTGAGCAATAGTGTTTAGTCACCACCCTGCTGATTGGAAAGTGAGGAGTAGTGTCATGCTTTTGAAGTTAGTTGTCCACTCTCTTTTCCTTCAAACATGTCTGGTCCTTTTTGACCGATGATGGGATTATTCCGTCACAATCTTTCAGTTAGTTTAATCCCGTCATGCGGTAAAATGAGCGCTGGTTTGTGGAGGGACCAGCGCTCATTGAGTTAATGCTGTCGCTGGGTCCCTCTGTGTCCAAGGCAGACCCTCAATAGCAGATTATATACCTCAATAGCAATGATCACAGCCCTGTTACAGCCACTGAGCCGGCTTGCAGCTCACTGTGTTGTGGCGCTGGAAGCTGGAGCAGTGCATTACAAAGTATCTCTGAGGAGAATACAGTTTCTCCTCCGAATACAACATTTTGAAGCCCCTGTAAATAGAAAAATGTAACCTTTGTGTCCCCTACTTTTAATTTTCTTTTTTTTTTTAATTTTACATTTTTTTCAAAGTTTTAAAAATAAGTTTAATAAGAAAATATAGTGCTGAAGAGGCTACTAAAGTTTGGAGACAAACATACTACATTCTAAAATTGTTCCACAGTAACATTGTAATTCACTCCTCATATTTTGTGACCTATAACTCCCAAAATAAACTGAAATCCCAGACATATGATATACCCTATAAATCAGGACAAATAAAATAATTTATTTTAAATTACTTTCTGTTTAGCTACACGAATTATGTACACATTATTATTGCAAAAACTTTTTTTTTTTTGCATTTGTTTTTTGGTATAGAAAAAAAGAATTTATATAAGTATGTCACATCAAATTGAAGCCTATTTTGTCCTTTAGAAAAGGTATATAATATGTATAGGTGCAATGCATGAGGAAGATGGAAATTATGGTTAAAACAAACACATGGCAAAATTGCTCCGGTCCCCAGAAGCAAAAACATTTTCTGAAGCTGTCACTAAGGGGTTAAAGTCAGATCTTAGTGCAGACCGATTCAGATGCTTACGTTGGTGGATTAAATGGTGTTTGTTTTATCTTCCTGGAGTTTAAAGCTGCGTCACCGTTTGGAGAAGGAGCTTTGTAGCATGTGCAGGGTACTTTCTGTGTAAGCGAGGTTTCTCCATGCACAGAAGGCAAGCTTAGTGACTTCCAATGATGCCAGAAATGGATCGTTTTCTGCCGCTGACAGTACAGTTTGGGTTGTTTTTCTGATATAAATGGTATAGGAGGCACTATGTGGAAGCTTTGTCGTTGGTCTCTTCTGTACTAGTAAATGATAGATCTGCGATACTAAAATGTCCATGGGACAAACAGTCGGTGTGTGTTTACTGTACTGTATAAACAAGTAATTCCGAATATTAGTGCTGTATGGAGGGAATGTGACTGAATGGAACTGAGTGCTAAGTGATCTGATCATAAGTTCTAGTTGCCTCATTGTGTTTCATGGTTAGGAATATCTAAAACAGTATACGAGAGAGGAACACATACATTGATTTAGGCATTGTGTCGGCCAAATTGGAATTTCCAGCTCTGATAGGTGTGATAGATACAGAAGGTGGTGTTTTGGTTTAAGAGCTGGTTCCTCAGTGTCATGCAGCATCGGTGTGTTTGATGTGTACAGCTTTTAGAGCACAATCCTTTGTGAAATCAGCAAAGCTGAGGAGATGATCACAGCCTCAGACTATATATGGGCCTTGGGTAAGTGCTTGTGTTATATTTATATCTCTGGCCTGCTGGAGTAGATGTGGAGGCAGAACAAATGTTGTTTTGGAAGCTGTCCAGCTCTGAAAGCCGAATTTTTCAGTTCTCTGTTGTACAGTGTAACGGTGCATTACAGAGGTAAATAGACAGTCTGATATATCAGAATTGTCCTTTATTCTCTGATCGGGATACACTATGGAAATGTACAACATTAAATTATAGAATTGTTGGTCTAGGATTCCTAAAATGATGGCATTTAGACCTTGTTTACTCAGGCCATGACTCTCCAAACTTTGTACTGCACTTTTGTCTTCATGTAGGGTATGCAAAGCTTTTTCCACAGCCTGTGAGCCTGCTAATGCTCTTCATAAGCTTGTTGAATGCTACATGCACACTGAAAGGGTGTTTAGAGGAGGTTCCAGTAGAATTCCCCAATGGGAATGTTAGATAAGTGCTGGGAACTGACAACCCCTTGTAAATGGTGCAGAGTTGTTTTTGATTTGAAGCAATGCAATGATAAACTGGTGGAGGTGTTTGGGGAGCATTTCTATTACTAGAAAAGCACTCTCTAAATGACTTAATGTGAAGCCCATGTAAACTAGACCAGCGGTCGCCAACCTTTCGGAAGTCATGGACCACTAAATTCATAATTTTAAATCCCGCGTACCACTAATATGAATTTTAAAAAAATATTATTCTCATATTGTTTCCTCGTATATAAATATATTCTATGCCTCCCCTTCCCCCACACTGAGCCACTATTACCTGGCTTCTCCCTACTTTTTCTATGTCCCACAGCCTGCTCAGTCGGGGTATTGACGATATGCCCCGCCTCCTGCAGAGCCCGCACTGTACCAGCAGCCGTGCATTCCTTGTGACAGCCGCTGCTTGAGTGAGAGGCAGCCCCGGAGCCTCCGTGCCGCTTCAATGACGGTCCAGCCTGCACGGCATCAGAGGGGCCCGGGAACCACCAACATTTTCTCGCGGACCACCAGTGAACTAGACCTAACTCCTCAGAATATAGTCGGTTAATTTTATTTTATTTTTTGTGCCTCATGGTGATCATGTTCATTGTCTCATGGTGCCTTGTGAGGCCAGGCCTAAGTAACCAATTACTAGGTTTTATCACTGTCGCATGGTTGGAGGAGTTATTCAAGGCTCCCCCAGGAGGCTAAAACCGTTCATCTCCTTGCTGGCTGCAGAGTAGTAAGGAGCCGCAAGGGATATCAGGTAGGGCGAGTATTGGCATTGGGGGATAGCCTGCATTGACGGTGTCTTTTTATATTCCAGGGTAACAACATATTATGGTTTAAAAGGGTACTAGTGAGGATAGGAATATGGGAGCTGCCACTCCTTGTTCTTAGGGATTGTCCATATCCCTTTTTGGGGTATTTTAGGAGTTAAAACAGACCTTCCCTAAAAAATAGAGCTAACTGCTGTTTGTTAGCTCTTTCCGTTTAAAATCTCCAGATCTAACAAAAAAAATACTCCAAATGTCACAAGAATAAGAATGCTTTTCTGAACAGAGATTTGGGATACTTGTAGGGTGGTGAGTGATGTCACTGGCACCTAGGTGAACAGGAGTATGGATCCATCTATGCAATGTCCTCTTTAAACTCCTAAAATGCAATGTGTAGTCCCCAATGCATATGCTCAAGACCACCATATGTGAAATAGTTGAATATTTGTTGTGGCTTGTGAAAAGAACACATTTGGCATGTTTTCCTAAAGATTCTTTTTTCTTTTTCTTTTAGGAAGTTGAAAAGGAAAGAGATCCTTTGTCGTACCTCAGTAAGGAAGAAACCAAAGAGAAGATCCAGCTTTACAATGCAGACGTTACTGACAAATTAAAGATGACACTGGTAATACTCAAATCTATTTCTATATTGGGTTTTTTGTAAGTGTATTTGAAGTAAGTGCATATTTTCAGTTATTTTTGCCCTACAGGCGAGAGGCAGATGTTGCACTGCCTGTCATTATCTGCCTGTCTTAGGCTAGATTTACTTTACAAGTATAATGGCCTCCAGCATGGCAATTGAAGAGCTCTTGTGGAACTGTGGGGGCAAAAAGAAGCCTGCTGTTATGTCATTTAAATGTCACAGTTGTTACCTTTTGGCTGTAGTGAATGAATAAATGCACATCAATAAGCAATGAACACTGCTCCGCCTAAAGCCCTGAGGTGCAAAAGCTTTTGTGAACCCTCACTTGTAATGTAGACCAAGTGAAGTAAAGTACTGATGGCTTATTTGGGAACAAAGCCCAAGTTCTTTTCCTACATTTAGCGTCCACGCATGCTATATCGGAGTGCATTAAGCAATATTTGAGTGGCTTTCCCAGCATCTTAAGAGATAATCATGTACTGTTCATCATTTTCAAATATGCATTGTCAAATAAAGCGTTTTTTTTGGGGCCGATAGCATGTTTGGATATTTAATAGCATTGTTAGATATTTAATAGCTTTTTTTCTGTTTACAGAATTCCAATGGCATATACACAGGTTTTATAAAAGTACAGATGGAACTAAGACGACCAATCACTGTACGGACACGAACAAATGTAGTACAAAGCTATGCCAACGGCAATGGAAATAACACTGCCTTCTACATGCCCAAAGGCAGCATAAACATTCTACATATCAGCAGTACCAACACTGTCCGTGAAGTCATTGAGGCCTTGTTGAAAAAGTTCATGGTTGCTGACAATCCTGCCAAGTTTGCACTTTATAAGCGCTGTCAGAAAGAAGATCAAGGTACTAATGCATACTACGCTCAATGTTCATGTTTGTATATAACAGAAGTATGTTACATTTTCTACATTGTAAACTGGAAGAGGAGAAAAGTAAAGTGCATCTAAAATCATTTTAAATTGGTTTTGGTGTTAGGTTAAGGGTTCAAATGCCTGACCGGTGTCTTTTGCTTTCTTTGTTTTGCTGTAGAGAATTCCTGGTGGTGGTTGTTGTTGATGTTAATATTATTAGGGATGCACCGATACTGGTATCGAGTACGAGTTTCCGATATTTTTTTTTGTACTCGCCAATGCCGGAAGTCCCATTTGAGGAAGCCAGGCGGAAGGTAATGACTCGACACCCAGCTTCCCGATTAGCAGGGAAGCCGTCTCCATGCTCCCTCGTGTCGAGGAATCATGGAGCCGGCTGCCTGGCCAGTATGGAAGCCGGACAGTGTGTAATGATTCGCTGCCCAGCTTCCTGATACCGGAAGCTTAAGTATCGGGCCAGGCAAGTACTGGCCCAAATACTCGCCATCTGTACAGATATTGGTATCGGTCATCCCTAATCATATTATAGGCGTCTATATAGTGCTCACAGTTTACACATCACATCAACAATCTGCACATACACATCACTCCCTCCCCTCAAGGACTTTACAATCTAAGGTCCCTATCTCACATGTATACATACAGGGCCAATTTAGAAAGGAGCCAATTAACTCTCCAGTATGCCTTTGGAGCGTGAGAGGAAACCGGAGTACCCAGGGCAAACCCGCACAAGGAAAGGGAGAACATGCAAACTTCATGCAGACATTGTCCTGACCGGAATGTGATGGAAATTCCAAAATGTTGTCACTGCAACAGGAAGTGAGGAGAATTGTTTCCATGAAGGTACCTGTTCCAGTGACACCTGGCTTCAAATAATTTCCCTTCCCTCTGGAGAGATTTCCTCTCACTACTTGTGTTGCCAGAGCAGAAAGTGAAGGAGAATACCCCCATCAGGAAATGGAACAGCAAAACCAAAAACCTACAGTGGTTTAAACCATTCCTACCCTATACACAACTTTTGTTACACTTTGTTAAACCCGTCATAAAGGTTGTTGCATGGTTTCCAATGCTTAGTGGCTCCTACTGCCCTTTCTGCAATCTACATTAACAAGGTAATTTCGACCATGCAATGCATTTTACTGTACTATACAAACTGTATTACTTGGATCCTGTTTGCTATCTGCTCTGTCTCCTTTGAACAATACTGAAGCCTTTATGGTGGTGGGTTTCTGTGTGGAGTTTAGTATCACCCCTGATCTAACGTGGGTAAACAGTATACTTTTGCCATGCACTAAGTTTTTTAACCCACATCTACACACAAGGGTACCCGTGCCATTTTGGGGGTCCCATGTTTGCATATAACTACTAAAGTCTGGTATACATGGTTATGTTGTCTTTGTTCAACCTGTGGGCTGAACATCGTGGTTGGACAAATCTCCTGCTGTGAGCGAATTGGCTGCAAGCACTGTTTGTCCAAAGATTATCCAACATGTTGATCTAATGATCGATGTCTGCCAATGGAATAGAGTCCCCAATGCAACAATTTTTGTCTGTTCGAGTCTAAATTTGCTGTGTACCCTACTTAAGTAGCTTTAAGTTGTTACCAGACTCAAAAACCTTTAAATATATTTCTCAATGGCTATAAATTATATCAAATCACTTTGCAAGCACAGTTATTACCTTGTAAAAGTAGCAGTGACATCATCACTGTGCTGCACATAGTTTGTGCAGAGAGCAGAGCTGTGAGAGGGACCCAGCAGGCAGCACCCACTACAGGCTGCCTACAGAAAACTACAGGAGGGGTTGGAGACGAGCCCAGTCACCCTGCACAAGGAGAAAGAGCAACAGTGACCGGACTTACTACTTACTTGCTACAGTATCAGCTAAATTTTACACTGGATTACTGCCCAGATCTGGAAGAAATACACAAAGCGCACACCAGGATTCAAGTAACAATACACATGCCTCCTGTATTTAGACAATTTTCCTATCCCGGAAAACAGTTCAATTCAATTGACATTTGCACTCTGTCGAAGACTGTTCTAGGACTCGGAGCAGTCGTCGTCCCCACCTTTTAACTGCTGTATTCCCACACTCCAATAGGGAGAGAAGCACTGTACAGAAATGTGGAGCCTCTAATATGGAGATTGCTGCCTGGGTCTCCAATATATACAATAGGGTTGGAGGTAATCCTTCCTACTGTATCTGTTCAGACTGATCCTAGAATAGCACCAATGTTTAATTGCTCTTTATATGGTTGGGGCGATCTTACATCATTCCCTGATATGTAGACATTGAAGATTTATTTATTTGTATGTAGCTCCAATTCGGAATATTGTATGGATACCGATATTTTGCTTTTGGTACTCTGTTATACCGCATACCGATATTGGTTCTTCCGCTGGAATCGAGCCGGCTTCCCGGACAATCCTGATTCGGCTTCCTGATTGCCTGGGAAAACGGCTCCATGTTGTTTGGCCGGCTCCACTGTGATTGGCTGGGGAAACCGGCTTCCCAGCCAATCAGCATTGAGCCGGCTTCCTGGGCAATTAGGATGCCGGGCTGTAAGTAATGACCCGCATCCTGGCTTCCCAGCCAATCAGCAATGAGCAGGCTGTTCAGCCAGCTCGATGCTGGCTCCATGTTCTCCTACGGCACTGACCGGAAGTTCCAGTATCAAGAAAGGTATCGGAGCATTTGGGCAAGTAAGAGTACTTGCCCAAATACTCTGTATTGGCACCAATACTGATACTTGTATCGGTATCGTCGCATCCCTGGTATTGACCTCATGGACTATGCATTTCTGCTGTCACGGTTTCTTTTGTCACCAATGCATGAAGTTTTACCTGCATGGAAAATATGTGCACAAAATAAATCACTAAGCAAACTGCTTTAAACAACTTTCCCCAAGAAGGTAAGCCGAAACCTAACCCTCGCCCACACCTGGGAGAGACTTGTTGATGGATCTATGTAAGCACATGTGGCCTGTATACACTTCCAGTTTTACAGCATTAATACTTTTTTGTTCTCTCCACAGTTTACATGTGCAGGTTATCTGACAGAGAACACCCGCTCTATCTTCGTCTGGTTGCTGGGCCCAATCTTGAAACCCTTAGTTTTGTACTACGAGAGCATGAAACTGGAGATGTCATGGTAAGAAATTGACCTATACACTCTATTATGTACATGCAGAAGACAAGGGGGGGAAAGAAAGCACATTACTACCCACTTTATTTCATCTGCCAGTCTCAACATCCACGCCTGTACTCTAGAAAATGTGATTAGACATTCAGGAATTGCTGAGGCTTCAACTAGTGATACGGATGCCTTACAAATATACATATAGGCAAATTCCTGATGCCCAATCAGAATTCTCTAGTGAATGTGTTGACATTTACAAATCAGTATTAAATTGCCATTATCACCAATCAAGTTGTTCAGCAGCCGAAGAGCGTGCATTGTATTTTTATATCTGTGGAAATGGTTGCAGGGTTTGACATGGAAAGATGTGCAGATTTTCCCTAGGAGCATGTTTTTCATTATAGAATCTGTATTCAGTAATGTTTTAGCCCATTGGCTGCTGGAGCCATTGTTAGTCTATTTCTGCACACATGTTAAAGTGCAATTGTAATTGTATTACATCACACAACAATTGCACTACTGTTTTATCACATTTCTATTTTCAGTAAAAGGAAAAAAAATACACATTAATTTTCCTGCACATGAACCACAGAGGAATGCACGTCCCATAGTTTTCATCATTTAGCAGTTCCAGAACTCACCTGCTGTTTACATCCAGTGTTTTGGCACAATGATTATACATACTGGCCAGATTTCAGCTTGCCAAGTGCTGTAAAAGGATCAGGACAGATTTTTATGGCAATTACCTCCTTGCTGCACGTTGTACCATTGCACCAGTCTGTAACAAATGCTATTGTGATTCATGATCTATAAAGTCATAATTATATTGAATGTTGTCTTTTATGTCATGGAAGGTAAATATATTTGTTTTCACACACCTGTAATGCGGTTCTAGAATTGCGGCGGTGTCCAGTTGATTATCTCTGAACCGCGGCGCTAGGCGTTTGCGTGCGGCAGCACCAGCGGAGCAGCTGCCCCGACGGAGGGTGCCGCCCTAGGGGAACGCCTAGTTTGCCTCGCGGTAAATACCTGGTCCAGACACGGACCAAGCAGCAATTCCGTCCGGGCCGCGTTCGCCAACCTGTGCTGGGCCTCCCCTCCTTCACTAGATGTTAGCACCGCAGCATTCCTAAGAACCAATGACTTAATTCTGTTCCTGCCAAGCATTAAGGAGGACGGAAGAATATCATCTTCCATCCTCTTTAGCAGCCCGGAGCCATCTGTGGCTCCTCCCAGCTATGCCCCTGGCTCACACATATACGTGTGTGTAAACATTAAAAGTAATGTTTTTATGTGAGATTGGCAAGGTTGGGTATCGGGAAAGCCCCATTTTATTATTCGTTTTAATACTATAAAGGGGCACTCCGAGGGCCTGTTCACTCCAATGCAGTGCATTAATCACACGCTTACATGCGATTTAACACGCATTAATGCGCACCACATGCACTACTTTTTTTCAACCACGTTGCACCACAACGGACAGTATTGAAGTACTGCACATTGCGATGTGTTCAAATGCATTGCAGTAAGGAGGTGCATGTGGGGTGCCATTCATATGAATGGCAACGCAGTGCACCTACCACACTGTAACACACGGTAGGTGTGTTGTGCTGTCGTGTGTGTTAATTGCATGGAACCGTGCGATTAACGGACCACATTGGTGTAAACAGGCCATTTAGGGGACAACCAGTGTAAGAGGGCACTCTGATGGGGGGGTGGGGGTTGGCGGGCAACTAATTATTTGCCCCCATCGGAGTTCCCCTTACATTAATTATGAAAGTAATGGGGCACTCCGATGGGGACAGCCAGTGTAAGGGGGCACTTTGATGGCGACAGCCAGTGTAAGGGGGCACTCCGATGGGGACAGCCAGTGTACGAAAAGTAAACAGTACAGTGTGCCACGATGAGCACCGTGCCTGGGTGCACACACCTGCATCTGTGTGAGTACATGAAAAGGAAAGCAAAACAGAGCACACTGGACAGTGCAGTTTAAACTGCTTCTAATAAATAAAGTGATACAAATTGCACCTTTGCTTTCACCCTCTCCTTTTGCTGTTTGCCTAGTGCAGGGGTCAGCAACCTTAAACACTCAAAGAGCCATTTGGACCCATTTCCCACAGAAAAGAAAACGCCGGGAGCCACAAAACCCTATTGACATCTAAAATGAAGATAACACTGCATTTATCGTTTTTTACCTTTATGCTATGTATAGCATGTATATAGGTATATGTGGGCTTAGTAACGCACCAGACTCGGGGCTTGCCTGAGGCCCTGCAGAGCCCACCATAGATCCTGCACAGCCCATCTCAGACTCTATATGGTGGGCTCTGCAGGGCCTCTGGTGTGCTGGTCGCCGGGGTCCCTTTCCCTGTACCTCCTCCCAACTCCTCTTACCTGCTGCTGAGGACTGGCCTCCTCCACCCTCTTCCCTGTCACCTCAGCCATGCCGCCCTTGGTACAGCTAAGAGGCCCCCCAGGCTGCCCAGACCCCTCACATGGGTACTTGCCGTACCCCCCTGATGGCGGTGTTCTATCAAAGTTTGTGACTACGTTACAGTGCGTGTCCGGTGACGTGGTCACACATTTCAATGTAATCCCGCCCAGTTTTTTGGCGGTGGAATGTGTGACCGCCAATAGGTCAAGCATTCCAACGCTTTGTCAGCTGTTCCAGGGCAGATTGGCATCTCAAATCATATGTGCAGGAGAACTGATCTGCCCTGGAACAGCTGTACGGTTCTGAAATGTCAATTCTATCTGGCTCTGTGAGTGCGGTCTCACATTCACACAAAGTCGGATAGAAGTGACATTTCAGGACCGAACAGAAGTTCCAGGGCAGATCAGTTCTGCACTGCTGCATATTCCACCAGGCGGGGTGCCCAGGACCGGACCTCACTGGGCCCCCCCCCCCCCCACAGCCTCAGGCCCCGGCGGTAGTTCCGCCCCTGGACAGGGAGCTGCAGCAGAGGCATGAAAGAGCCACATGCGGATCCAGAGCCGTGGGTTGCTGACCCCTGGCCTAGTGCGAATGGACCTAGCAACAGTTGCTGTAACCTGCTGCCAAGGTTTCTCTTAGTTTTATGCCCTAATTAAAGTCATCATTTGTAAGTGCAATTTTCTTATACCACCATTTTATTCTATAGGGTCTTGGCATTCAGAAAATATATAATGTTGGGGGGTTTTACGTCATTTTCAGGCCTAAAATGTGGAATATAACATGGGTGCAAAAATGGAAAAAAGGGCCTCAGTCATGAAGGGGTTAAAGGACTTTTACCTGCTGTGATATTTGCGGAATTGAGCACAATGGGGAGTGCTTCGTTTTAACATAAAAAGACAGTTTCTTCTTCATAAGCACAACATGGCTTTCTTCAGCATAACTAACATAAGGGCAGCTTATCTTCAGTAGTATTATATGAGCACCTGATCCCAGGGTTTTCAAGGTACTTCCCCCACAGAAAACAGCTCTCAAAAAAAATTCAGTGCAATACAGCACTACTCCACATCTCTTGCATGTCACTGACCCTCTCAGCCTCTCCAGCTGTCTTTCATGCCTCCAGCACACACGCTACTTGGCTTGTTCAGCTATCTGGCCTTTGGATACACGCCGGGCTTGTAAGGATCAGCAGTATTTGCCTGGGTACTAGCTAAGTGCAGTACATTTGGTAGATTTCACTTAATGGCTTGATTTACATGTTTCACAATTTGTCTTTCAGTGGGAAGCCTTCTCAGTACCAGAACTGCAGAACTTCTTGCGCATCTTAGACAAGGAGGAAGAGGAGCAATTGCAGAGCTTGAAGCGACGCTATTCATCCTACAAGGAGAAACTAGAAGAAGCTTTGAGTGGGGTGCACAAACCTGGCTAGAGCTGAGGCAGATGGGATTCTCTATGATAAAGCACGGCAGAGCATCACCGCTCTGTCCAACAGACTAACTTGCCAGGGTATATATTCCTGAAAGGATGTCTATCTGACGTGTCATAAAATGGCCCTAAACCTAGTCTATGTGGACAAGGATAATGACTTTCACTGGGACTTTCTAGAGGTTACCTCTGCACAGGTGGTATTTGCTGCAGACAATCCACAAAACAAAAGCATTCATAAATGTGTTTTTTTTCCCATGTAAATTATTAAAGCTTTAATCTATTAAGATAAGATTGTGTTAAACATGTCAAGAGCTGTTATTTATGTGAAGAAAATAGTTCTATGGTGATTGCTTATCAGGGCCACTGTTTTAGAGTTTGGCCAATTAAGGCACTCACTCGACACCTGAAGATTCAGAAGAATTAATGAAGGTTGTTGGAGAATTCCACTACGGGGCATAATGGCAAGTGATGAAATGGGAGGTGTAGATGAGGGCCCAGATGGGGGACTTTCTGAGAATGATGAGGAGGTTTTGGTTCAGCGGAAGTAGTGAGGGACGATAAGGATGCTGCCCACCACTGTGGGAGCAGAGGAGTAACTATGCAGTCAGCACAACATGTTACAATCAACTTTGTGTGTCTTGTTGTGTAACTATACATATACTAAGCTGCTACAAAGGACGTAGTATATAGAAATATTAAAGTCTGCCATGGGAAGTCAACAGTACACGCTCAGCTGCTTTACGAACTATATTTCATGGCATTGGAGAGATTTCATGAAAGCTGTTGGTTAGTTGTATGTAGTGAGAACGGAAAAGGGATGTTTTTAGGTTTTCAGTTAAAACATTATTTTGATGGCAATCTTGGTTTTATTATTATAGGTTAGCCACATGGGAGGATAGCCCTAGAGTGTTTTCCATTCCTACTGCCGTGTGGAAGATACTGGTAGATTTGATTCAAGTGTTATTTTTATAACCTGTACAGGGGCACAGACGCAGAGGATGAAAGTAATAAGCAAAGCTCTCGGCGAGGATTGTACAGTGCGTTTGTGTTTTGCAGCAATGAAACACTTGGTATGATATTATTGCATGAAGATGCATGTTGTAAGAAAACCAAAGAACAAGCAAATCAAAAGTGGTGTTACCCTTTTTGGTTTTATTTTATTTCATTATTTTAAATTGTAGTTTTAAGTTTGTTTCTAAGAAGACTCTTGACACAGTGGCAATTTTTATGTTTACTTTTCACAGCAGGTTGATGTGGTGCGCATACGGCACGGAGCAAGACTGACTCCTTCTGGCCAGGCTCTTTAGCATGTTAGCCTTCATCTCTTGTAACAGGCGACTCTGACTAGGATAAGCTTTGAGGGACACAGTGTTAATGGGGTTTATTTATTTATTATTTTCCATATGCAGTTAGAATCCGTTCAAGGTAAAATCACAAACTGAAAGAATAACATGTACATTTTATACTAGTGACACTTTCTGCTTTTATTAGATACAAGCTGCTGCCTGGAAACGTATAAAACCTGCCTGGAACCATCACAGAACAGTTTTTAGATATACAGACCAAGGAACTGCAGCCAGCAGCTATCCATAATACCCAGAATAGAACTGCTGGACCTCAGAACTATTAGGCCTAGAGACATGGTGTCCTAGGTCTACGTGGGCTGCAAATCCCTAGCTTTAGTCAAGGGAAGCATCTACAACTCCTGGTTATGTTTGCAGCAGCTTGATATTTTGCAAATGGAAGAGGGGGGAAAAAAAGTCTCGGACAGGGAACAGTTTTTCAGTTCACTTTTTACGCTGTTTGCAAAATGATTTTCATTAAATTCTCAACTGTGAATGTATTTTTTTTTTTTTACTTGAAATATACATTAGAAAAAATGGGCATATC
This sequence comes from Nanorana parkeri, assembly GCF_000935625.1. NCBI lineage: Eukaryota > Metazoa > Chordata > Amphibia > Anura > Dicroglossidae > Nanorana > Nanorana parkeri. The sequence continues at coordinate 2,798,625 of NW_017306333.1, forward strand.
CAATAATTTAGATTGAGTTTTGATGCAATGTTTTTATGCACTACGTATTGTCATTGATGACAGATTACTGTATTAATTTTTGTCCATGATCAATTTTTTTAAATTTAATGTTATGTTCTATACCTCCCTGTAAAGGGAAGCAAGTTAGCTACTACAAGTGCTCATTAGCATATCTTTTCCACACCCCTCTAGCTATACTTAGCCCTATTTATCAGTGTCTGAAGGAAGAACCAGCTGTTTGTTCAGAGGTAACCTATCAGATTCTTTCATTTTCCGCCTACACCGGAAGAAGGAAAAAAGGATCTGGCCGTTTTCTGTGGATCAAACGCCGTTCTTTCACACACTGATAAACCAGGACCAGTGTGTTTCACTGTGTGATCTTCTTACATGATATAAGCTGACACTGGAATATGTTCTGCACAGCCAGAGAATGAACACACTTGTGTGGATCTGTGGAATTTCAATTAATGAGCTTGAAAATAAGTCTTAAGTACTTCTGACATAATGAAATGAAAGTCTTGCAATGATGATTCACATTAGATGGTACAAGAAAGTTAAAGTGGATTTGTGATGAATTCAAATCTTTTAAATAAAGTTATACTATAATTTCTAAAAAGTTGTTGTTTTTTTTATTATTAGATGACAATCATTATTCTTGATTGTATTATGCTGAGTCATTGGACAGTACTGTATTCATTGTCTTGGGCAAATTTAACAATTGTCACACATGTTTGTTTTCCAAATCTACACTTAATTTTACAATTTCTCACTTTAACGGTCATGAATGTCAAAGTCTGAAAACTGCAGTATTTTAAATGGATCTTAATCATATTGCTAGTTTAAGTGACACTAAAATCTGGAGTCAATTCAGCTCTGCATTTGTGCGGACACTGGAGGTTGGCTACGTTTGTTACTCACGATCCCTGTGTGTGTTGTAAAGTAGCCACCACTCCAAGCTCACTCCAAGTGATGGACTACAATCTCAGGTTTAGTTTACTAATTTGTATTGAGATTGTAATCCATCACGAGAGCGATCTTGGAGCGGTGGCTACTTTACAACACACAATGACAATGGGGATCAAAAGTAGCCACCCTCCAGAAGGGACAGTGTCGGCACCAATTCAGAGATGATTTGAGGATCTACAGCTGAGTGACACACAAATAAGATACATTGTTGTTAATAATTAAGGTACTTGAATGCATTTTTAAGATTCAACTCCTGGTTTAGGGTTACTTTAAGTGTTTGCCATGTTGTCTCTGTTAGCTATGGAACCTTGCCCCAAGAGCCTCAGGACACGCAATGACTGGCCAAACATTTATGGTGTAACCATAGGAGCTCCTCCTTGTTCAGCTGAAAGTTCCCAGGTTAGATGATCGTCTCTACATAATGAAGCGTGCATTTGCATTCCATTTAAGTTGCAATAAGCCATATTTAGGCTGCTTTTTCACAAACTGGGGTCTGACTTAGGGCATTAAAGTATGTTTGAAAGAAATGAACATCGCCATCTTGTGGCCTTGCATAGTATGTCAGAGAGAGTTACTCCATTTTTCTCTACTTTCTAAGCCACTGACCCACAAGTATGCAGATAAAGACTTAACTTTACTCTGATTTCCTGATCTGTATTTAATTACTATGTAACTATGTATGCTTGTTCCAGGCATCAAAAACGATTGAATCTAGAGACAGCCCAGCAACTTTTTTGTTTAGAAGGTACGCAGTTGAAACTTCCTTTTACATTTTAAAACTCCTGGAGAAGCAAAGTTCTGTTTGGACCTAACTTTGATATCATCCCTATATCACTGATGCTTGCTGACTCTGACCAAGGAGGCATCAACTGCAACCTTCCCCTGCAAAATACCTATCTGACCTGCCCGCAGCTTCAGAGTCCTCAACTGCCGAGACTGATGCCGGGTCTTTTCAGTCCTTGACTGACAAACTTGCATCTGAGTAGTTGCATTATTCTGCTATTACTCCCAAACTAAGAGAGTTTCTACTCCTATTGATGCAGTTTGCACCACTTCAAACGTGAGGATAAGCCTGTACCTTTTACCAGTGCTGTCCCCAGTCTAAGTTGGGCAGTGGTTCCCAAACTTAGGAAGACCAGGGACCAGTAAATTCTTTCAAAACCTTACCGTGTAAAAACAAAATAAATGATACTCCAATTAAAGTATATGAATGCAAAATATGTATTAAAGATTATTGAAAAGGGCAATAATCAGTTAAAAAGTATGATGTCAGTGCTGCAATAGAGAAGGTGAAGCTGGAAGGATCACAGGGAGTGGATGCGTGCATTTTAGCTGTCACAGCTATGGTATTAGTTTCTGCATGTAAAAACTTGCTTAACATGACCTTTTGAGGGTGCCATACCTCTTCATTGCTGCCCTAGATGCCCTCATCAAGAATGCCAGCAGTGCCAAGAGTACCCATCTTCCTCTGCAAAAGAAAACTAAGACTCCGAATGGGAGACTCACCCCTCCACGGAGGCCAAGAGAAGTCCTTTTCATTACCCCACATCCTTGAGCAACTCCAAGTCTGGCACCCAATCTACCTGCAAACCATGTCCCCCAAACACAGATGAGTTGTCTTCAGCATGAGGGTATGCCCCCACTTTCAAAAGTGGGGGGATGTCTGTTAGCCTTGCGGACACTTGGACAGCCTGCAGCTTGGGTGCCAAAGCTGGTTTCCAGGGACTTACAAGCTTGAGTTCCTCTCCCTGCCCCCTCCCTTGTTCATCACTTTCAACCTTCCTGTGTCACCGCACAGATTAACAGATCTCCATACAGCCCTATAGTAGGGGCTTCTGGAGCACTGCCTCAGTCCCTGTGACAGAAGAGTTTTAGGCTACGTTCACACCAGATGCAGTGCGGTCCGGTGGGATGAAAATAGTGCTTGCAGCATTTTGATGGCACTGCACCGGACCGCAGGCATAATGTGTCAATCGCATTGCGGCCAGAGGGCGTGGCCACGGTGCCATTCACTTCAATGGCCCGCCGCGCCCCCTCCTGCCCCACCAAAAAGTGAGCCGACCACAATGCGACTTTGTGGCTGAATTTTCCTGTTATAAGAATAGAGAATAATTCAGAAAATTTTCAAGTTTCACTCTGAATGTAAAAAATGTAAATTAATCGGAAACAAAAGGGTTGAAGTATTTACATTGGTCCCTGCCCCCAAGAGAACACACAGACTAAAGCTGCCCATACACCTTACAACCATTCGTTGTGCGATGGATGTAAGGTGATTAAAATTTCGTACGACCTGCCCATCTTGGACAGGCAGATCGTACTTGCGATAATCGCAAGCCAGCCCCTCCTGAGGGGAGGGCTTGCTGATGATTACAATGCTGAGCGGGCAGTGTGCGCTTGCGGCTTTCGTCTTCCGAGCACACTACCAACCCGCCGAAAATCGTATGATTTTCGGCAGGTTTCCAAGCGTGCCGTACAGTAGATCGCACGCTGCCCATACACCTGCCGATTATCTACGATCGCGGGATCACCCGCGATTATCGTACGATAATCGGCAGGTGTATGGGCACCTTGAGAGAGATCTTTATCAATCAAATTAGCAACCCAATTAGACCCGCACCTATGGCATATCAGTCAGTCTCTCATCTTATGTGCATTTGGGGCCTCTGTGCCTGCAATCCTGGGCAGACAATTGAGACCATTTGCAATGGTCTGCAACAAATTTAGCACAGTTTAAATTCTCTATGACGAAGTTTTCTAAACCATTCATACTGAACTATCATTTGGTGCATCCAAGAAAAGTCGGTTTCCTTGCACAAAATATTTGTTGCACTGACGATAGTTTATCTGACCCATTGTGTATTGAGAATGCAAGTAAGTGTTGATTGATGGATTCAGAATAGTTTATTGCACAGTCTCAGTGAGATATCCAGTAATATGAGGGTTTGTCGTAGGTAGGACTGTGATGATTACTCACACATATTGGGGAACACATTTAGCATTGAGAAATCTTTTCTCAAAACACGCACACAGTTAAAGGGACCCTGTCAGCACAGGCTCACTTGTAAAGCATTAGATACCTGTGAATAAAGAGGCCCTGTGATTCACTTTCTAATGGCCGTTTTAACACTGGGGGGAATTCATAAAAACTGGAGCAGACGGAATCTGGAGCAGTTGCCCACCAATGCAACCAATCAGCGTCTCTCTTCAGTTTGTTCAGTTAAGCTTTGAACATAATATAGAGAAGCAGATTAGTTACCATGGGCAGGGCCACTGATAAGGGGCTTACCGCCGGCCTCATTGGGTCAGCGGGAAGGAGGGGGTGAGTTTAGGGCCCATGGGTTCAGCTTGGAAGCAGGCAGTGGAGCTCAGGCTCCTCCCCCTCAGCTGTCCTAGTATCTAATGTGAATGCTGTTTCATGCAGGTTCACCTCAAGCTGCCCATACACCTTGCGATCATACAATTTTCTTACGGCGGCCCCATCCTGCCCCGATTATCGCAAGGTTGGATCAGTAATCGACCGCACGTATTTTCCCCTGCGCATGTGCAGTCTAAATCGTATGGAAACGCCACCAACCTAGCAAAAATCGTACGATCGACCAAAGTTTTCTAAACTGCTGGTTAGTCACAAGTTGATCAATTGTACAGTATTTGCGGTTGTACACTGCCCATCAACCTTACGAATATCGGACGAAAACGTGATCGAATGCGAAAATGGGCCGCTATTCGTAAGGTGTATGGGCACCTTAACTCTCTGCCTGAGCCTCCAGTGCCTACCTCACTTGTGCATCTGGAGCACCAGTGAGGTAGGCAGTCATTGGAAGTGCAAGCCTCGAGTTAGGTGGACCTGATGAAGCAGCATTCACCTTAGTGAGCCTGCGCAGCTGGCGGTCTTAGCAGGGTAACGGGTAGGAGAGCTGCACAGAGGGGAGCTCCGTCCTTGGGGTGCACAGGTTGTGAACAGTGTGAGGACCGTGCATTGCGGAGATGTGGCAGCTGGGATCTGCAGGCAGAAGGCCTCTGATTAGTTGGGTACACGGTCCGTCAGATTCCCGCTGCCTCTGTCTATGCCTCTCGCCCGGTGAGATCTCACGGCCTGTTCTCACCTATGCATTGTATTATTGCACAGTTCCATGAGATTAATGCACGCTATTATGCAACACACCTACCATGTGTTTTAGTGCGGCAGGTGCGTTGTGTTGCCTTTAACCACTTGGCTGTCCGGGGCATTTTCTTACTATTTGCACACACATAAAAAAATATAAAGTTTTGGCTAGAAAACCGCTTCAAACCCCCAAACAATGATATATGTTCTGAAAGCAGAGGCCCTGTTGAATAAAAAAAATGCTAGTTGCAATTTTTTATGTCGCATGGTTTTTACGCAAATGTTTATCAAACCAGTATTTTTAGGGAAAAATAAATAAAATTAAAATGTAGTGCACAGAAACACCCAATTTTTGGGTAAAATAGATGGGGTCATGTCGGGTAAATAGATACCAAACATGTCAAGCCTTGAAATTGCGTTCGCCCGTGAAGCCGCAAAAAAAAAGTCACAGGGAACATTTTAAATGCTTTTACCGCTCATCCGTTTTAGTACTAACAGTGATTGATGGCCCTACAATTATTGCCGCACGGTACATTAACAGCAATCGTCTACTGTTAAAGGGGTACCAACAACAGCGGGCTGCCGTTTATAGACGTATTGCGGCTCGGGAGTGGCCGCAATACACAAAATGGCGCGATGACCTGGGTGGTATGCAATCACACACTGGAGACTAACTGTCTCTGCAAAAATGCCAGGAAAATTAACACTTACATGTGAGTCCGGGGACCAGAGAAGGTGGCCTTTGGAGAGGATTGAGGTGACCAAGGTGTGTACCTTCACATTGCTGGTCCACTACCAGGAGGTGCCCATCTGGGATGGAGAATGCGAGGCTGTGGACGGAGGGAGATGGATGAGCGGGAGTTCCGTTCGTGTCCCTGCTTTGTAAACGGGGAATCAATGCGGTATGGGAAGGACTCGACGGTGTTCGGTCTGACTGAGCAACTGTGGGTGGCAATGCTCAGTACATGGTGAAGTCCTATGCCTATTGGTCCGGATGCAGTGGCGTGCAGGTCGTCTGACAGCGGCGGTAGAGAGGTGCTGTCAATGCGGCAGGCAGTCATGTCAATAGTGGTGGTGGTATCGGGGATCACGAGGGAGCAACGCGTTTCGAGGAATACCTCTTTGTCAAGCTCAAACAAACAGTATTACAGTGGCGGGAATCCAAAGGTTTAAAAATGACAGCTGGGCGGAGCTAAAAACAATAAGCGGCAACCCCGCAGTTAAAGGTGAAAACAGGGCTACTTCATGTGAACTCGTATTTGAAGGCTTATTTGCATGACTGAACCTGACCTGGCCTGATTGAAGACTTGGAACAACAGTTAAAAGAGCTAACTTTAATGATGAAAAAAATGATGATGCACCCATGTTATAAAAAGATAAAATGTGCATTTATTATTTTTTGCATTGCAACCAGTGGATTTGCAGGCTCCTCCCGCCGCATATGTTTACTGAGGTACTGAGCTGCTGTTATAGAGCAGCTCAGTACCTCAGTAAACATATGCGGCGGGAGGAGCCTGCAAATCCACTGGTTGCAATGCAAAAAATAATAAATGCACATTTTATCTTTTTATAACATGGGTGCATTTATTATTTTTTTTACAAAAAGTGGAATACGCCTTTAAGTTCCTCTGGAACTTGCTATGTTTCCATTACAATTCCAACTTCTCCAAATAGATTCTCTGCCTGCAGAACTCCGCCACTTCACAGGAGGGATGCATGTGTGTTTATCGGTCCATGTATGTATCAGTCTCCCCTGTATGTCTATCAGTCTCCCCTGTATGTCTATCAGTCTCCCCTGTATGTCTATCAGTCTCCCCTGTATGCCTATCAGTCTCCCCTGTATGCCTATCAGTCTCCCCTGTATGCCTATCAGTCTCCCCTGTATGCCTATCAGTGTCCCCTGTATGTCTATCAGTCTCCCCTGTATGCCTATCAGTGTCCCCTGTATGTCTATCAGTCTCCCCTGTATGCCTATCAGTGTCCCCTGCATGTTTATCAGTCCCTCTTGTATGTTTATCAGTCTCCCCTGTATGTTTATCGGCCCCCTGTACTTTACTCGTCTGTATGTTTATCAGTCCCACTCCCCAGTATGTATGACGCTCCATGATTGTCAGTCCCCCGTATATAGATTACAGGGCAGTAGAGAGCGGTGAGCAGGCGGCTGCGCTGCTGGTGTAGGCCGTGTCCTGTGGATGACCCCGCTCACACCGCCCCTCCTCTGCCATCCCAGCTGGGATCTGCTCTTCTTCTGCGCCGTATATATCGCTCCCCTCACAGGACTCTCCATACACCGACACACAACATGTAAGCCGGGGCTCGGTGGGGGGATTGTTCGGTCATAGGCAGCTGGGGGTCTGACCATTGTATGAGCCTTCCTTCCCTCTCTCTTGTATAACATTCGCAGCTGTGATTATAGAAGCCTCTCTACCAATGAAGGAAGGGGAGACTTCAATACAGTATAAGGACACCCCTATATACTTCCATTTTACATGCCGTGAGCTTTCATTGCTTGAAATTATTGGACATTGTAAGTGCTGCAGGTCTGTGTTTTTCCATCTTTGGTGTTATTTCCGTATCGTCGCCTCTTCCTATGTCTAGGGATCTAGATGGTGTGTGTGTCTTCTAAGGTGAGGTCAAATAGTGCTCAGGAGGAGATCTCTTGTCAATCTTGATTTGCAATCTGCCCATCAGATGTATAAAAAGATGTATGTTAGAGCTAGAGAACAACTGCAGTGTGTGAGGAGATAAGTGTTACCTGGAAGTCATTCTTACCTGCAAGCGCTTTATTCTTAGGGTGCCCACACACCTTACGATAATCGCGGGAAATCCCACGATCGTATGATTATCGTAAGACGTGTGGAAGCCGTGCGAACTCTACAACTGTAAGGTCGCACGACTTTTATCTTACGAACATGTTCGAAAACCCGCCGAGAATCGTACAATGTTCGGCGGGTGTGTAACATGTTCGTAAGATAAAAGCCGGACGGGCAAGCGCACACTGCCCGTTCGGCATTGCGGTAATCGAAAGCCCGCCCCTCAGGGGGGCGCGGCTTGCGATCATCGCAAGTACGATCTGCCTGTCCAAGATGGGCAGATCGTACGTTTTTTTAAGTACCTTACAACCATCGCAAGACAAAAGTCTTGCGATGGTTGTAAGGTGTGTGCCCAGCATTAGCTTGAAGTGCTTCATCTTTAGCTGGAAGCACCTCATCCTTAGCTGGAAGCACCTCATCCTCAGCTGAAAACCCTTTGGTTAGCTGGAACCACTTTTTTGTGGAAATGCTTTGTCCTTTGGTGGAAACGCTTCATTCTTAGCTGGAAACGCTTCATTCTTAGCTGCAAACACTATTCTTTACACCCTTCGTGTCCTTTTATTTGAATTTTATTGGTCAGCCCATTGACTTATGTTGGGACTACTATTTGCACCATAGTACTGGGATCAAAAGCCTGCAGTTACCAGAGATTGTTGAAAGGTAAAATGTGGCAGCAGCGTATCCATGTGCAAGGTATTGGCAGAGAAGGTCTAAAGTAAACCTTTCTTGTGGATAATCTGCACATGTATGGACATATTTATCTCCTATATGTGGGTATATTTGTGGATCTCTGATATACACTATATTGCCAAAAGTATTGGGACGCCTGCCTTTACACGCACATGAACTTTAATGGCATTCCAGTCTTAGCCCGTAGGGGGTCAATATTGAGTTGGCCCACCCTTTGCAGCTATAACAGCTTCAACTCTTCTGGGAAGGTGTCCACAAGGTTTAGGAGTGTGTCTATGGGAATAGTCATTTATTGATGTTGGAGGAGAAGGCCTGGCTCGCAGTCTCCCATCTAATTCATCCCAAAGGTGTTCTATCGGGTTGAGGTCAGGACTCTGTGTAGTCCAGTCAAGTTCCTCCACCCCAAACTCGTTCATCCAGGTCTGTATGGACCTTGCTTTGTGCACTGGTGCGCAGTCATGTTGGAACTGGAAGGGGCCATTTCCAAACTGTTCCCACAAAGTTGGGAGCATGAAATTGTCCAAAATGTCTTGGTATGCTGATGCCTTAAGAGTTCCCTTCACTGGAACTAAAGAGCCAAGCCCAACCCCTGAAAAACAACCCCACACCATTATCCCCCTCCACCAAACGTTACACTTGGCACAATGCAGTCAGGCAAGTACCGTTCTCCCGGCAACCACCAAACCCAGACACGTCCATCGGATTGCCAGACAGAGAAGCGTGATTTATCACTCCAGAGAACACGTCTCCACTTCTCTAGAGTCCAGTGGCGGCGTGCTAAACAAAACTGCATCCGACGCTTTGCATTGCACTTAGTGATGTAAGGCTTGGATACAGCTCCTCGGCCATGGAAACCCATTCCATGAAGCTCTCTACGCACTGTTGTTGTGCCAATCTGAAGGCCACATGAAGTTTGGAGGTCTGTAGCTATTGACTCTGCAGACAGTTGGCAACTTCTGTGCGCTTCAGCATGCGCTGACCCCGTTCTGTCATTTTACGTGGCTACCACTTCATGGCTGAGTTGCTGTTGTTCCCAGTTGCTTCAACTTTGTTATAATACCACTAACAGGTGACCGTGGAATATTTAGTAGCAAGGAAATGTCACGGATGGACTTATTGCACAGGTGACAGCCTATCACAGTAACACGCTTGAATTCACTGAGCTCCTGAGAGCGTCCCATTCTTTCACAAATGTTTGTAGAAGCAGTCTGCATGCCTAGGTGCTTGATTTTATAAACCTGTGGCCATGGAGGTGATTGAACACCTGAATCCAATGATTTGGAGGGGTGTCCTAATACTTCTGGCAATATAGTCTATTTTAGATGTCATGTTTTTTTTTGCTCCTCACCAGCTATTTGTTTATTGTAGGTATCTCAAATGGGGCTTTTCTGCTGCTCTACTTGCAGCCATTGTTGGAATATACCTGTTACCATCTCCAATAGACCCAGAACCATTCATGTAAGTCCTAGCCTGTCTTAGGATCTATGATGTTTTACTTGATGTTTCTGTTTATTTTCTTGCATGTTATTTATCTATTATTTACCCCACTCATGCTTATGACTTGCATTTTTTGATAGTTATTGTAGAACAAATTACACACACGCTTTCCCTTTCAGTTGGATTTTTTTTTTTAGAGCACTTTTATTTGTTTTGCAAAACATTGCTCTGCCACAGTACATATGAGTGTGGCAGAGCAATGTGGCAGTTTTAGAAAATGTTTATTAGGTACAGTTCACAAACCTATTCTATTTTCGATGAAGAAAAAAAAACAGCTGAGGGTGTTTATATTTCCAGTCTTCGGTAGGGCCAACATCTTAACATCTAACTTAGGCTGACTGGTCCCAAAACTGCTCTGGGACACACATTTTCATGCAATAGATAGAGCTTAGGGGTTATTATAATGTGCTTTCTGTGTTTGCCTCCCTTTAGGACTGGTCCTGTTCATTGTTCCATATGTTTTACATTACAATCTCAAAATTCTTTATATTTCTAGGTTTGATAAACCTCCTCATTTGGTGGGACCATTGGCTGTCAACAGAAGGATCCATGAAGGAACAAGGCTCTTCTATGGACAACTGAAGGGTCCAGAATCATTTACTAGTGATCATGAAGGTAGAAGGACATCAACAGAATTACTGGCCTCTAAAATGAACACATGTTCTACTTTGGGGAATGCAGACTGGTATAAAGCTAGTAGTATAGAAGGATGCAATTATATTTCATTAGCTTGTAGGCACAGAACCGGGGGCACCTTAAAGGGAATCTTTACTGAATATGGAAGATGTCATTGCTCATTTCTTCTGAAACTGCTTGTTTGCTGGTTGTTATGTTGATCCAATGAGGGGAATTGATCAAAACTGGTGCAGACAAAATCTGGAGCAACTGTACACAGCAACCAATCAGCTTCTCTCTTTCATTTTCAAATCTTAACTGAACAAACTGAAGAGAGAAGCTGATTGGTTGCCATGCACAGCTGCTCCAGATTTAGTCTGCTCCAGTCTTGATAAATTCCCCTCATTGACTAACATTTTTGGAGTAACTGACAACGAACAAGTTTAAGGGCCCTGAGATCACTCTGACTTTTTAATCTGCATTCTTCTTCCAGATCAGACAAGTAGAAGTCTTAGTTCAGCAGTGGCAGTCTTCATATTTTCCCAGTACAGTTTCCTGTTAGCTAAGGTGGAAGGAAGGTGTTATCCTAGTTGGGCTGCACTAGGTAGAGGATTTTTCATAGAACACCTTCAGTAAAGGTGAAGTCCTTTGAAGTGAAACCCCTGACAAAGCAGTTTTTACAAAGTTGACATACATATACGTTTAATGTGTTACTCCCAAGAAGTTGTAATTGCGTTCAACCACACTTGATATTTACCCAGCTCTGCTACACTTTACAGACAGGAAGACCACTCTACTATTACTTGGTGCAGCTTTACCGCTTTCTGTTTCAGCTTTTCTGCCTCCATTTTAATTATACTGAGGTGATGATAGCGATTAATTGCCCACTGACCAGTTGGCGCTGGACGGGTGACTAGCAAAGCTGAATTCCTGTACCGTGATAAGTGTGTCACATCCTTTGCTGTGCATTGTGGCAAATGTGTGAGCTGCAAACCTTTTGGCAGGTAAAACTGTAAACATATATGTATGTAACCAGTGCGTTTGTTTGCTGGGAGTTCTGTTTTGGGCCCAGCCTGTCCAATTTGATTAAGGAGCAGTGGAGTGCAGTAATCAATATTAACCAGCCAGAAACCAGTGAGCTTTCCACTCTAACCAGCTGCTGAAAATCAATGTTTAAATGGTTGCTCTGGGTTACTGCAGACCACATTGTTTGCTCTATATTATTTTATCAGCAGATCTTTGTATGCTGGACCAAAAGAGGGGAACTAGGAAGCTCTGGAAATATGGGCCCCTGTCATCTAAAGGGTTGGGAAAATCCTAGTTGCCATGGTGACTTGAAGAAGCCCCCTTTTAACCAGGATGTCCTGTACATTGCTAGGTCCGATCACAAGCGCCTGGGCCTCCGACACTGCCATTATTGATAGTATAGTGCCTGGTGATTACCGCTGAGCCTGTTGGGCATAACAGTAACATTAATCAAGAAGCTTTTGCTGCCAGACCTACTTGGGAAGAGAGATGCATATGTCTGCTGTGGTGGAGCAGCAGACAGGTAGCCATTGAGAGAACTGTGTATATGGCAGCATTTTAGGAAAGAGGGCTATATATGAGACCACCGTAGGAAGTAAGAATGGCATCAAATCAAAGCTGCATTGTTATGTCTTTAGAGCTGGCTCCAAGTTTGTCCGAAGATGTGTCCAGGCCTGATACACCAAACCTTTTTTGCTACCGGAGATGCCAGATAGAAACTGTAAAAGCAAAAGTTTCATCACAATATTAGCTGTATTCTATATTCAGTGTTACAGTAGCAAGAAACTCTTTGTGAATGTTGGAATACAGGCATATGGTGGACTCTCTAGACATTCAGGTATCGTACTTTGCTAGGCAAGAGTGGGACTTTGGAAATATAGTGCCATGGCTATAATGTTAGCTTAAACTATTGTTATTTAACAAATGTGCATCCTCTGACAGACTTGTACTCACAGAGCTCCTAAATATTGGAATTGCAGTGTTTGTAGCTTTTCATGTTTTGTGATACCTTTAATCACTGTATAATTCTTTAGGCAACCTTTACACTGGCACGGTGGATGGAAAGTTGTGGCGGATTCATGGAGAACACTTACAACTCGTAACCCAAATGGGGAAGAATGTGTCAGGGTGTGGTGAGTCACCAAATCAACTTCTTTGTCTTAAACATACTCTGTTGCATAACAAACAAAGGTATAAAGTGCTGGCACAGTCTCATTGTCACAGGTCGGCTAGAACTATGAGGATGAGTGAAAAGCATTCACCTCATAGTTCTCCTTTAAGTCCGCCCACGTACACACACATATAAACATAAATATGCGGCGATTGTGCGAAAACGACAATTGTGCTGCACTTGTTACATATCACTGCGAATGTTGGAGTGCAAGCAATAATTGTAGGGCCATCAATTAGTTATAACACAAAACTGAGGAGCGGTAAAAACGTTTAAATTGTCACCCATGGCCAATTTTGGGTATTGCAGTTTTTTGCGGTCTCGCGGGCACGCCCAAATTTTAAGGCTTGACATGTTTGGTGTCCATTTACCCGACGTGACCCCATCTCTTATATTTTAACGAAAATTGGGTAATAATAAATGTTTCATAACTTAATATAGGGGGACAGAGTTTTTCTGGTAAATTTTCCTTAGTATAGTAAAAAATAAAACCCCCAGCGGTGATTAAATACCACCATAAGAAAGCTCCATCTGTCCCCAAAAAATTGTATAAAATTAATTTCAGTACAGCGTTGCATGACGGAATAAACGTCAGTCAAAGTACCGCAGCGCTGAATACTGAAAAATGGCCTGGTCAGGAAGGGGGTTTGACATCCCAGTCTTCAAAGTGCTTAATACAGGAGGCCTGTGTATTTTTTTCATATTCAAAAGTTTTTATTGTTTTTTCCATTAAGACATATACAATGACCATCTACATACTACAATGTAACAAAACAACCTAAAACAAAAAACAAACAGGACAGTCTTCAGGATTCCTTATTATTCCATCTCTAGTGTCTGGTCTCAACTGTCGACACAAGCCTACCGTTTTTTATTTCGGCTCACGCTGGCCCCCTGCCCAGCTTCCCGCTCCAAACTTCGGCCTTAGCGGAGCTATTCCTATTTTACCCCCTGAAGATATACCTATACAAGTAGTAGGCGGCCCGAATCCTTTCCCTTTTTTTGTTTGATGTATGCTTCTGGTTAAGAATTGGATAAATTAATTATTTATTTATTAATTATTTACTAAAGGGTAATAGGTTAGAGCTGGACCTCCAGAAGCGAACAAGCCTCTCTTGCCTCCCATCTTGTCATCTTGGGGTTTAGCAGTCGCTCAACCGATGGTCAAAAACCCAGGGAGTTGTCAACTATTCTTACCAAAAGCTTGTGTCAGAACAGTCGAGACCAGACCACTAGGTTATCCCTATTATAGTGCCTTACAAAACCTAAAGACATAGTAAAAACAAGAACAATAAAAGCCACAACACCAAAAAAGAAAACAAAAAACAAAAACAAAAAACAAAACAATGTGGTTATATAGCAACTGTTGTATTA
>NW_017306334.1:0-584 GCF_000935625.1 Nanorana parkeri
GCAGCGGCCTATGCAGACTCTCCTGGAGAGCAGGCACTTGCCGCTCTGAAACAAGCCAGGCGTGCCATTAACCTCCATCATGAGGAGCTGACGCGGTGTTCCATGCGGCAGTCGAGAGAGGCCCTGTTCGAACGAGGGGACAAAAATGGTAAGCTCCTAGCACTGTTGGTAGCGGATCAGAGGTCACAAACGAATATCCCAGCCATTCTGACTGACAGTGGGACTAGAATGACGGAACCCCCGTTGATTATGCAAGAGTTTCTCAACTTTTACAAATCTCTATAAGCGCGCTCCCCTGAGTATGACTAGAGCTGACGCGGTGCTCCATGCGGCAGTCGAGAGAGGCCCTTTTCGAACGAGGGGACAAAAATGGAAAGCTCCTAGCACTGTTGGTAGCGGATCAGAGGTCACAAACGAATATCCGAGCCATTCTGACTGACAGTGGGACTAGAATTACGGAACCCCCGTTGATTATACAAGAGTTTCTCAGCTTTTACAAATCTCTGTACGCGCGCTCCCCTGAGTATGACTTGGGCTCCCTTCACGACCTCCTAGGCGGGCTTGAACTCCCGAGGCTGGGGGGG
>NW_017306334.1:913-2697 GCF_000935625.1 Nanorana parkeri
GATCCAATCTGATCGGAGCGGTGAGGGGGCAAGTCTACTGACACGAACCTGCGCAGGTTGTTTACCAATCTCCAACTTACCCATGACAATTCAGGCACGAGAGCGGTAGTTTCACTAGACGTGGCCAAGGCATTTGATTCTGTGGACTGGGGCTACATGTGGGAAGTGCTTAGATTGATGGGCTTTGGCCCTCAGTTCCGAAGGTGGATCAGTATACTGTATGACAGCCCGAGGGCAATACTCAAAATTGGCTCTCTCCTGTCTGAGGCCTTTGTCATTGGCAGGGGCACCCGCCAGGGCTGCCCCCTTTCACCGGGCCTATTTGCACTGGTTATGGAGCCCCTGGCGGTTGCCCTCCGTTCATCACAGGAGGTGGTGGGCCTGAGGATAGGGGGCATAGAGGAAAGATTGGCGCTCTATGCGGATGACCTCATCCTTTTTTTAGCTGATGCTGGTCCATCCCTACGGGCGGCTCTGCATATCTTGGACACGTTCGCGGTCTTCTCGGGACTGAGGGTGAACTGGTCCAAATCTCATATAGTGCCCCTAGATCCACAGACACAGAATGCAGCGGACCCCTTGATTCCCCTCCAGTGGGTGGACACCATCACATACTTAGGAGTCCGGGTTACCAAGTCGGTTGGGGATTACTATTCTCTCAACCTTCTCCCCCTACTGGCTAAATTAAAGTTAAGGTTGGAGTCCTGGAGGCACCTTCCCCTCTCTTTGATAGGGAAGGTTAACCTGATTAAAATGAAAATCCTACCCCTTTTCTTGTATCTGCTGAGAAATTCCCCTGTCTGGGTACCCAAGGCTTTCTTCCGCAAAATTAACTCTCTCATTAGTGCATTCTTTTGGAATTCAAAAGTGCCAAGGATCAAATACTCTACATTGCAGGAGCCATGGTTCCGAGGGGGGCTAGCGGTTCCGGACTTCAGGAAATACTACATAGCTGGCCAGATGGTGGTCATACATAGGTGGTTCACCAGTGACTCTGGAGACGCTGCGGTGGTGGTGGAGGCAGCCTCCCTGGGGTCCTATGAGGCACTTAGTGGATTACCCCTGCGAGGTCTAAAGGCCCCATATAGCCTCACAGTGTCTATGAGAGCCACGGTCATGGCCTGGGCTTCCATTAATAAACAACACGGCCAGGAAACTGGAACATGGTCCCCTCACACCCCACTCTGGAGGAACCCGATGCTCCCTCACCTTGAGGGCATCCCGGACTTCCATGTTTGGCCTAAAAGGGGCATTAGGACTTGAAGATCTCACCTCTGACAATTCACTCCTCTCATTCCCACAACTGAAGGTGAAATTTAATATTCCAAATACCTACCTGTACCGCTATCTCCAGTTGCGACATGCATTCAGGGGCCAGTTTGGAGGCTTGACCTGTGAGGTGCGGAAGTCCAGACTGGAAATACTGCTTAGAAGGGATTCTCTCTGTAAACCATTATCCGAGGTATATAAACTCCTGTTCCTTGCCTCCTCTGTGCATACACTCAAGTGCAAGACTCCCTGGCTCACTGATATACCCACACTAACGGATGAGGAATGGGAGGACGTGTGGGATTACCCCTTCTCCCACCTGGTCTCAGCCAGAGATAGACTAATTCAATTTAAAATATTGCACAGGGCCTACTATACTCCGTTGAGGTTGGCCCGCATATATGGGGGAGAGGGCTCCGGATGCTGGAGATGCTCTGATCCGTCGGCAGATCTTATTCACATTTTGTGGGCCTGCCCGCGGATCAGACCATTCTGGGAGGCCGTTGCAGGAGATG
>NW_017306334.1:3040-70654 GCF_000935625.1 Nanorana parkeri
GGACTGTTCCTATTGCAGATACTGGGGTGTATTGTTTAGATATAATGTTATGTTGTTGTTACTTAATGTACTGCACTGTATACCCTCACGGATGTTTTGTACGAAAATCTTTAATAAAAAAGAATTTATTAAAAAAAAATGCTATTCAAGGTATTTTGTCATTAATTATTGTTAAAACATTACATTTCCATTTTGATTTGCAGACTTTGGTCTAAAACTGTAAAAAAATAACTTGAAAATGTCACTTTCTCGCAATATAGTAACCCGGAGAGGTTCTGTGCACTGTACACCTGTAAATTGTTACGCAAAAACCTTACTTTCTGCACGTGTGCTTTACTATTTACCCAAAAGTCTGCAATAAGTCACATCAGTCATCCCCTACAACAGGAACTTTATTTTAGGTTAGATTTTCAAGGCTCATCTATGTCTAAAAAGAATGAATTTTTTTCTTCTCTCAACACAAAAATCACTCAGGTGGTTATAATGAAGGCAGTCTTTAAGCAAACTGGTTAAGAAAGAACATTCAAATGTATTCTGACTCTGATTGTTGTATTAGTGATTTATCCCTTGCTGAGACCTCTATGCTTGGCCTGTATAAGCAGATATAATCACTGCGGACAATCCTTATCAGATAGCTGAACTCACCAAATACCTTTTCATCCACGATTGTTTTATTGCTTGCAGCAGGTTAGTTACAGCAGACAACAGGATACATCAGATGAATGAACAGACGGTATTTGAAGGTCGGAGATAGTAATATTTCCAAGCATGCAATGCAGATTAACATGTGGTCATGTTACGGTCAGCCATGACACTAAACATAAAGAAAGGGAAAATACATCATAGATGGGAGGGAACGCAGAAAAACATGCAGTGCAATAACCAGAATGACCACAAGATGTCAGTATATGAATTAGCCATACAATATCAATGAGCAAATGGCTTAAGGAAAATAAACTATAAATTCTCATTTCACATTAATGTGAATATTAACTATGATTATGAATTGTCATATTTATATGACTATTGTGACAGCACAAAATGCTAACACCAATTGTATCAAAAAATGGAAAAGTATAAATCTGCAAAAATGTTTTTTTAAATCCCTGCATGGTATACTGCTTACCTAAAGGTATTATTTTTTCCTGAACAAATCTGATGCTAACACTTGAAATGAACCTTAGCACAATTCAAGGTCCCAGTTCTAACATTTTTAATAACTCCTAACTACCATAACTTGGGTAGCACAGTTGTAATCATTCATGCAAATAAAATGGTTGAAAAAGAGATATGCAAAAAATTTAAACATGAACTTAAAACCTGGAGGAATGGGAGATATCTGTGTTTGGTCTTTAAAAGGAAAGAAACCTCATAAATTGAGAGAAAATATACTGCCCCAAAGAATGTACACACCATCAAAGACCTAAGAGGTGACCAAAACTGTGATCCTGTCAATAATGCCCAGGTATTCAGTGACTATTATACCCATTTTTACAACCTAAGTGATCCTTTCTATAGAAAACCAATCAATACATTCTTGGCTAAAATGAATACATACATCACCACCTGTAGCATTTTTAAATGTTATCAAAAGGACACTACTCTCATGAACTCTCCAATTACCTCCAAAGAAATGTAAGATACTAATAAAGCACTCCTGGGCAGCAAATCCACCGGCCCAGATGGTCTTCCTTACCTCTACTATAAAACCTTACACAATACCTTTCCAACTGCACCAACTTCAGACCTAATGCATTATTGAAGTCTGACATTAAAATATTCAGTGAAATCCTTGCTGTGAGTTTTATTATTTGTGTTCTCTGTCCTGATGTTTTATTGTTCTTTGGATGTTCCTATGCCTGTTTTTGACCGTTATTCTTTTATTTCTTACAGATTCGCCCACCTGCCCTTCATGGATTCTCTGCCATTTCTATATGTCTTGGGGGGCCCGCAGAGTTGATGTTTGGCCGCATGGCAGGCAGCTTGGGTTTCCGCGGCATCAAGTGAATGTGCGGTGGATTGGCGTCCCGGATATGCTATGGAGCAGGCTTTTGCCGGAGTTCGATCACGTGGCATGTGATGGACTACAATCTCAATACAAATTAGTAAACTAAACGTGAGATTGTAATCCATCATGGGAGCGAGCTTGGAGCAGTGGCTTCTTTACAACACACACAGGGACCATCGGGAACAAAATTAGCTACTCTCCAGAAGGAAGGACAGTGCCAGCATGAATTCAAAGAGGATCTACAGCCGAGTGATACACAAATATGCTGCATTTGATTGGAATATTTTTTTAACGTGCAACTAGCTTGACCTGAGACTGAATTCAGCATTAGCATTTGCATTTTTGTGCATTTTTCTCTGTATATGTAAGCTGTGTTAACATGCTTAGCAAGAGTTCTATTAGCCCTACAACATACCCTGCCTAAAAAAAAAGTATTTTTGACCACAAATTACAACACAGCATTTAAATGAAAACAGACATCATTTACAACTATGGGGATCCAGAATACATGCACTGAAAAGTGTTACGATGTGTTCTAAAATGCAACACTGTGAATGTCTTCAAAAAAGCACCCCAAGCTTAAAATACTGGTAGAAAGCTCAGGACTGTGTAGTGCCTGCAAATACTTTCTTCAATCTTTAAATCAATTTCTGTGTCCTTGTGGAGCTTCCATTAATTATAGGCTTGGGCTGCACACAGGACATTGACTTCAACACTATGTACATTCCTCCCAGGACTAAACTCTTCCCACTGTCATCCAAATGACAAATTCTAGAGTCTCCTCTGGTCACAAAGGCTCAGCATTGGACAGTGTAAGGTATAGAGTAAGACATAGCACCAGAAGAGGTACTTAGTCAACTTGTCCAAAGACCATCTGCATAACCTGGTCCTAAGATTCTGGGGGTTTCATAGTGGCACAAATGCTGAAAATTAAAGCAGATATTAAAATGTGTTTGCACTTCACCTTAATTATTGATTTAGGTTATTTTATACCATAGCATGCTAAAATCCTTTTTAAGCTGTACACATGCACTGCTCTTTGCCTGGTTTTATCAAATATTTGTTCTTTCACAGAATGTAATACAGGTTTTATTTAACAGGTGCAGAAAGGAATAGTCAAGTCACAACAAATCAAGCTCTAGATTTGTGTCTGTTTTTCTTTCAAATGCCAATACAAAAGGCAGGATTTAATTAAATCCTATCACTGCAACAGAGATATTGAGTAATCCATAGTCAATAGAAAATACCTGAAGTTTGACATATTTGTCCTACACTGAAATATATTGTCATATTTAACGAAATGGAAAAAATTATTTATTTGGACATGAATCTGGGGGCCCCTCCCCTCAAACTAAAACCAACATGGCAGTTTTTGCAATCAATGGAATTTGCCTTGAGCACAGAGTAAAACAATTGCAAAGATCAGAAATCCTGCTGTAGAAGATTTTGTCTAATTACATTTTGCTGTGCTTTGTCCATACTAAATAGTTCACGTTACCATTCCTTGTTGAATACTAAACAATGACAATAATTCCAGTAAATGGTACTTTCATAAAGTCACACAAAAAAAAAAAAATAGTCAGAAATAGGGAAAGTTGTCCTGATTGTATGTATTGTCTGTTTTGTTACTAAATCAATACAGTTAGAACATTAGTTCCGCGTGGGTAATGTCTCTATTTGTCAGAACAACATCCAGTCTGAGTGCTTCTCTCAACTAAATTAATTATGTTTGTAATAAAAAGGAAAACAAAGGAAAATCACATTTACATTGAAAAATGTATTCAATTAATACAACCAGCACAGACACGGTCACAATCAAAAGTGAATATAGCAAGTATACACAGTCACCAGGCTTTATGTTAGACCCATACTCAGAGTATAACATGAAACATGGTCACACACACCCTCCGCCCTCCCCCCCACCAATTCCCCCTGATTCCTTTTAAATGTGGCACAGTTGTGCGTGGCTTTGCCCGCACTGCTGTGTTATCCATTCACATATCCTTTTAGAGTTCTCAATAGAATACAAGTGTGTTGACATTCCCCCTTTTGTATTCCATTGACTCTCCCTTTCCTTGCTTTTTTTATTGTATTTTCTTTATTTACTGTAAAGTTTTTTTTTTTCACATGCTTTTATAAAAACAAAAAATATTGGGGTTTAGTGTTTCTGGTTTTATTTTTCAGGTGAATTATATTATTATTATACAGGATTTATATAGCACCAATAGCTTGCGCATCACTTCACGAAATTGAGGGAGACAATACAGTTAACAGTACAATTTCAATACAGAAGGTTTAGGAGGGCCCTGCTCGTGAGAGCTTACAATCTAGTATATTTTATTTTGTTGGGCCTTTCTATTTTGGGGCCAGCATTCAAAGGGCAAAGTTGTAACCATATTGCTGGAACGCACTGTTGCTGGTGTAAACTAGCCATGAGAGCGGAGGTGCTATACAGCTAGAGCAAGTGCAGTTGGGAGTTGAACGGCTGACAAAGATTTCTTCTTCATTTTCCTCCTCCCAGGTGCAGAGCAGCCAGCTCTATGCAACTTCTGCTAATGAACCCTTTTTTTCCTCCCTCTCCATTGCTAATCCTTCCATCACCCCACAAACTGGCAGAGGAGTTGGTGGAACTACTTCAGCACACCAGTCACTTGCTGCAGAAGGAGAATATTGGTCATGCACAACTGCCTTTTTTCAGATGTTGAAGATGAGTAAGAGAGCATCAGGTTTTGCAGTGTTTTCCTGTATTTCATTTACATTTTAAGACAAAGCAGTGATGTACTGTGAAAAAAGAAGCTCTCAACCTATACCACTGACCAACTTGTACTTTAGCTTTATCTTTTAGATCTGTTATGACTTTTACTTCCACCTTTCAATTCAGTCCTTTTTTCTGCAGCATAAACAAGGTGTCACAGTCATACAAACAA
Organism: Nanorana parkeri; assembly: GCF_000935625.1. Taxonomy (NCBI): domain Eukaryota; kingdom Metazoa; phylum Chordata; class Amphibia; order Anura; family Dicroglossidae; genus Nanorana; species Nanorana parkeri. The sequence goes on from NW_017306334.1 coordinate 7,976, forward strand.
AAAAAGCCAAAAATATGTGTTGCCAGAATATGGTGTCACTGACACTGTCTCTGAGAATCGTGCAAATCCGTGACACTACATATAGCTTAAAGGAATTTCCCAAGAGTGTGCACTCTATACATTTTTTTGCATTGGTACATGTTTGCTGGGTTGTGCCCAGCTACCCATACCCTTTATTTGACAATCCCTTTAGCCTTGAAAATAGCCAGAATTGATTATCAAGATTCACTTCCAAAGACTTTTAAGTTTGGGTTTTTCAGACTTCACCCAGGATGTGAAAAACCCCACGACTAGGGATCAATTGATTATCAGATTTATTGACAATCGGGGCAGATATTCCCAAATGTTTTAATTATCGATATCAGGTAAATTTACAGATATTACCCATAATACACACTGTACAAATTTCAGCTGGTTCTTGGGGAACTGGCCGAAATCCGCACAGTGGGTGCCACTATCTGGCTGGCATCCCTCGATCAGCTGATCAAAAGAGTAAGGCAGAAATTCTATGTTTGGGTATTCTGACCGCGGCAGACAGAGAAGTGACAGAAGAGATGCTCCTGTGCTGATTAACAGTAGGCAGTGGGGAAGCAATAGCCATCCTGCTATTGGCTATTTCAAATTGCAATAGCCAATAGCAAGCTGGCTATTGCACCCTCCCATTGCCTGCTGTCAGTCAGCAGATGAGTGGACCTGAAGGAGAACATTCTCCTTCAGGTGCTCCTCTGCTGGATGACAGCAGGCAGTGGGCGGGTTTAATTGCACTGCCAACTGCCTGCTGTTGACATTCAGCTGCCAGCTGTGGAATCCTGCTGCTGCAGATGAATGGGTCATGGGGCCGTGGGGGGTCGGAGGCTCAATAGGGGTTGACCGATATCAGGCGACTGCCTGCTAACTGAGAATATGCTGTTCTAGCATAGCCCTTAGTGCTCTCAATGGAATTTCTTTTATTTGTCAAATTGCCAATGTCTAATTCACTTCGAGTAGCATCTTTCTCTAAAACACTCTTAACCTTGCTTCTGCTGTAGCTTAGTCACATCTCCTTTGCAGGACTTCCATTTTTGCTTCAATATGTTTGCACCTTCTGCCTCCATTACTACTTTCTTGTGCAGCTTCTGCATAGGTGTCACCAGCTTCAACCACCATTTCTGCCTTCCTGTCTGCAAAAGCAGCTTGTGCTTGGGCAGCCTCTACCTCTGCACGAACCCTTATAAGTTGTTCACCAGGGGTGGAACACCTTGAGCGGGATGAGCCAGAAGATCTCTTAGGGGGTTATTCATTTAGCTGCCGAAGGCAGCTGAGGGAATACCGAAGCCAAAGTGAGAGCTCACTCCCTGCCATTCGCCCCTATTCTCATAGGGACCAAACAGCAGTGAGTGAATAGCCGGATGACGCCGAGCCCAGTTGTTATTGTTTAATGACAGATCAGCGTCCCCAGGTCATTTGGGGACGCTGATCTGTCATTACAACTTGGTGGAGTGAGCCATGAGATCACGGCTGGCTCTTCTCAGCTGTCGTTTGTGTGGAGAAATATCCGCCCTTCGGCCGAGCTTTCTCCACACTTCAGCTGTCACTTCGGCTCATTTGAGCCAAAGCATATGCCTTCGGGTCAACTGAGCTGCTCGGCTGCCTTAGACTGCTGTATGGGCTATTGTGAATAGCCACTACAGCAGCCCTTCAGTTCAGTCAGCCGAAGCGAGCAGAAGGATCAGCTGAAGCTACGGCTGAATCCTTCGGCTCCATACTGAATAACCCCCTTAGTGATTCTTAGCTTTACAAGTTTACTGTTTAGTTGCTCTGCATCATTACATAGTTTTTTGTTTAGCAACAGTTATGCATTGCATAGTCCTATTCAATTGATCAGATAAATTATCAGTAATTTCTGCCTTATTAGTTTCACAGTTCTCTTTAAGCTTCAAGAAAGTGCTAACTGTGCATTTGTATCTAGCAGATACATCTTGAAATGGGGATGGTGGCTCGCTGTCTTCTCATAGAGTTCATCTCTACTGAATGCACAGATCCTTGCTCAGACATGTTGCTGCAAATGTGAGCAGTGTAGCTATCTGTAAGTAGACACAGGTCATGAAGATAAACAAGTGTCTGAGCAGAACAGAAATCACACATTGTCTATCACAGCAGAACAATTCAAGCAGCAAGAATAGTTCAGAGTGCAGACAAAGACCACATGCTTTCTGAGACACAGCTACATTTTCACAGCAGATAGAACAAAGTGTGTAGAAGGCTCTGTACCCAGTCTGGGGGCACAATATGGCCACTTGCACTTGCGGCAGAATATACATGCAGCTTAGCTATTCAATAAGACAGGCAAAGTTTAATCAAATGTAGTTTTACTTCAAAAATGCTATACAAATTATGTGTTTCAAGTCTTCAGAAGTGTAAGAAGACAATGACTTTCATAAGCCCTGTCTCTGCAGTAGAAAGTGAAACTATATTGAACAGCATGGAGTGTCTAGCTAAGAACTGTGCTAACTACAGGCGGGGAAACATACAATTGCACAAAAATAAACAGGCCACTGTGACAGCTAGGGATGCACCGATACTGATACTAGTATCGGTATTGGTGCCGATACCAAGTATCAAGGCGATACTTACCCCCGATACCGGAACCTAACCAAAGATATGTATCCTCTGACTGGCTGTGCCGCGAGAGAACATGGAGCTGGCTTCCCAGACAATCAGGAAGCCGTGAAGCATCGAGCCAGCCAAAAAGCAATCATTACCCAACCCCTGGCTTTCTGATTGGCTGGGAAGAAAGCTCCATGCTTTTTGGGCCTGTGTGTTGCTGATTGGCTGGGAAGCTGGCTTTCAGGCCAGTCAGCATTGAGCCGGCCAAAGAGCCAGCTCGATGCTGATAAATTGCATAAACGTGCATGTGATCTGTTGACCTAGTATATTTGATTCCAAGCAGAGAGAAGGGGGGAATAGGAGAGCAATGCAGGTACAGGTACTGCTGCTCATCTGGATGTTTAACTCTTCCTTGTCTGGACACCTGAACAGCCAATCAATTGGCTTGATGCCGATTGGCTGGCAGGCTGGCTTCCGGACAATCAGCATGGAGCCGGCCAAACAGCATAGAGCCAGCTTCCCGGCCAATCAGGAAGACGGGCAGCGGATAATCACACGCTGCCCGGCTTTTGGATTAGCTGGGAAGGCGGCTCCATGCTGTCATGCTCCATGCTAGCCAAAGTACCGTATCAGTACTCGGTATCAGCGAGTACCAAAATATAAATATCAGTACTCGTACTCGATACCGAAAAACCGGTATCGGTTGGGCAACATATATTTAATTTATTTAGTGTATCCTTTGGTTTGTTGCTTACATTTTGATTACAAAATTAATAATCAAATATTTCAAACAATTGCAAGATTGCAGTGGACCCAAGGAGAAAAGTTGTTAAAGTGTTATAACAAAAAGAGATAGGTTTGTAAAGACTTGGCCCTCCATCAGCTGACAATAAGGCAAATAGATAAAATGCAGAATTTTCACTATTAAGAAATTAATGTTTTACAGAGTTTAGCACAAGACCAGGTGATACAATCCTTAAACTCTTCTAGCAAATTGTAGAGCACAATTTAACATTATTACAGAAAAAAAATTCATTTGCACTCTTTAATTTACCATATGACAGTACAATCTGTTTTTTACTGGTTAACAACTGTCTGGTGCAAGGGCCTACCTAATTGTAAACAGGTTGATTGGATAGTTTAGGTAGGTCCTCATTACATTTTAGTTTTGGTGGATTTAAAGTTGCTTGTACAAAGACTGTGCAGTCAGATTGTAATGTGTATGGTGAGCTTTATTGAAACATAAAATAGCTCTTATATCTAAATCAGTTAATAAGCAACAGTATGGAAATAGTAAGGTCTCCTCAATGCATGATACTAATAGGAACACTTTGAGCCATCCTATAATGCTTCAAGCTTGAGAACAGCAGTGATAGTGTAAAATGTCAGTATTACTATTATGCCTTTATAAGACGAGTGCAAATGATGATTTTTCTGTAAGGTGTTATACATTCCTCAGACAGCTATTTGGTGCTTAAAGGAGATCTATGAGGGGAGTGATTTCCACTCATAGTTAGAGCTGACCTGTGACAAAAAAGCTGTCACAGGTCGGCTCTATCGATTGGGAAGTGAGCAGAAACATGGAGCCGATACGCTCACTTCCCGATCGTCTCCCTGCATTGAGTGGTAACTGTCAGTCACCGCTCCCTGCAGGGATTCCCCCCTCCTCTCAAGCTCTCAGTGGTGGAACGAATGGGGATGGGGCCGGCACAGCTGGCTCTGCCTCTAGATAGGCAGAGCCAGCTGTCACTCACGCAGCTGAGTGGATCTCAGCAGAATTGTCGGGATCTGTCCCGCCTGCGGCGCTCTCAGTTTATCGCCGGCAACAGCTGAGCTTTCGGTCACGGGATTTACTGAGCTTTTGGTCACGGGAGGAGGTTAGTATATGTTCTCCAGTGACTCTAAAGAGAACTTTGGGGAAAAACATTGTTTTCTTTTAAGAAGGCAACTGAAAGAGTATGGTTGTGTCTGCAGTAAAGGAGATTTTTCAAGTAACTAAACACATTTTTTAAAATACTTTTTGTCTTGATTGTTTCAACTTTTAAACATTAAAGCAGAACTACACTTCCCATTTGTTTTTGCATGCAATCCCTGTTAAATAGCTAGGGAAAAAATGTGCATGTATGCATACCTGCAAAACCTCCTTTCTTGTGGCTATATTAAAAGCCCACCATCTTGCAGAAACCACTTCTGCCCCTTCTACTCTGAGCTGATCAAGGAGATGCTTATGTTAGAGCAACTACAGCTACTAGTTTCATTCTCCTTTCTATGTAGCCTTTTTTATACCCTGTGCATGGCTATTAAGCCAGGCTTTGAGCCCATCAGGGCCATAGCAGGAACAATGTAAGTAACATGGCCATGGAAAGGTTGGTTCAAAATACATTTTTGGGAAGGGTATAGTGAACCTTTGGTGAACCCTGAGAACTTTTGAATTTCAGTACATATCAGCAAACCTTAGTTGACTTATATCAAGTGGTTATATTAGTAAAAAAATTACAAAAAAGGTTTGTGGTGGACTTATACTTTTTGTCTCTACTACATATACAGTTCAGAAATACATTATAATCTTATACCCTGTGCTGCTCACTTGAAAATGTTTATTTTGTTGTTCATCTGGAGAAGGCAACATTTATTGTGTGAAAATTATATCCAAGGCTGATACTGTACATTGGTAGGTAAATACCCCACTTCATGGCACCCTGTAAAAGACTCCAGTTTCTGTTATCCAGTGGAATACTATTTACTTTAAGATGCCAGTAAACTTGCTGCTCTCAAAGTGATTTATTATCTCCCTTCCAAACCAATAAAAAATCTGTCGCTTTTTTTTTTTTTCTTTTTACTCTTTAGCATTTTCAAATAATCTTTGATCAACCAGTACACTTATGGTAGGCTGTTTGGTAGTCCATGTCAGTAATAATAAAGTATAGTTTATGTTGAAGTATAGTCTATATATAGCTGAAAACAAATGTCAGTAACTTTCTGAGCTCCAGGCAGATAAACAATTCAAGAGAATACAGCTATTTGTTCATTTAATAAAAATGAAATACAAATGTTAGTGCAACTAGTGTAAATACCTGCATTTGACTGTATTTTAGCCTCTTGTAATCCCTTGCATAGACTCACTCAGACTGGAAAAGGAAGAAATTGTGCCAGTAGTCAATCAGTATCCGCTACACGGGCATGTGCCAACATGGATCCTGTTGACAGGAGCAGAGAGATGGCCTTACTTGCTGTTGTTGATTCACTGTCCAGTCACAGGCCGAGGGCAGGGAACTGACCTTGCTGTGTTTCCTAACCACAGTAGAGAAGAGTCAAGTGACTGTTCTGTATGATGGGGTCAATAAATCTCAGGACTGGGTGGACAGACACACAAATTCTTTTGCAGGTCCTATAAATGTATTTATGTATTCAAGTTGTGTATTTAGCTGTTTGCCTGTAGTTTAGCTTTAAGGATTAACACAATAAAGTTTCTAAAGTAAACCCCCTGTGTGTTTTATTTTAATAAACTGCGACCAGGAGTGTAAAAAAGTTACCAAAGCGTACTTCCACGTTTGTTTCAGTTTCTTAGATCAAAAACACCTTTCAAATATGGTTACGGTTACTATGGTTACTGTTTAGTATATTGTAACATATAACTTAATAATATATAGGCAACATCCTTTTCATTATGCATATTTACTTCTAATGCTCCTTTTTTTACAATATTTTAAATACTTTAATAATTTAATATAATAATTTAATAATTATTTTAAATATTATTAGTGTGATCTGTATCTGGGGCATAAGGCAATTTGCATAAATGCATAAAATGTGTGTGCTCATTCCGTTATGTTCTATTAAAAAGTGTATTGTAGATTGAATATGTGCACCTTAGGTGTGGCCTGGACACAATCCCATATGACTAATGGAAGCAATATACTGTCAATATGGTCAATCGCTAGTATCTAACTTTAACAAACAAACGTTATGTACAATCCAAACACAGCATAGCTATCCATGCTCGAGATGCAGCAGAATGCATGTCAATGCAGTATGCAGACATATCCAATTCAAGTCTTATTTTACAGTATTGATTAGGACACAAATGTAATCAAGGTGATGAACTTTTCCTTTAAAAAAAAATCATGTTGGGTTTGCCTTTAAATGTTAAAATTGAGTTTTGTACCGTATACTTGAAATGGTATAAAACTGTATATTGATAATATTATGCTGAAAGAACAGGCTAAAAAAAACAATCATGTAGATGTCATTCTAAAAGGATTTCTCTTTAAGAAGAGACAGGTAATCTGTTAGCTTTGCCTTTGTAGAATTGTCAAGGTTTCCAGGACAAGCAGAAGTAAATTAGAATAATTCAATTATTTTTAGTTAGCCTGCACTTCTCCTTTAAGCCCAGGTTGTAAAAAAAAAAAGCCAGTTAGGGTCCACTAAATTTTTGAAGTCAAACATAATATTACATCCAGATAAAAAATATAACTTATTAAAAAAGAACAAAAGGTCCACTGAGCAAGAAATAGTCAGTATTCATTAAAACTGTAATACCAGTTTAAACAAAACTTGCGCCATCTGTTCCACCCTGAAAATTACACTTGCAAAAACAAAGTAAATCACTCTAGCGCCATTAACAAGTAAAACTGAAGGTTCACTGTCTGAATAAGTTACAGTCTGTGTATGAAAGGCTACATCTGTGCTATCTGTCTTCTCTCTTGCATACAGAGTTTAAATGCAGAGTTTAAATGTAGAAATCCAAGGACAGAAACCAACAATGAATCTTGTCTAATGAAAGTATCTGATGGAGCAAGAACAGTACTTCAAGTACATGAATCAAAACCTTCCTGTGTGCTAATATGTATGAAGCCAGAAATGACCTTCACATACCTGCTTGGTCTCTTGTTTTTGCCTACTTATTTTTGACATACTGAATATCGGTGCGGTGTATGTTTTTTCTTTATTTTAAAAAAGTATCCGTGCTTTTAAACCAATTAAACATTATGGACATGGTACTGCATATCTAATAAGATTTAAAAAAACAACATGCCCCAGACATCTGTAATTGTCCAATTGGCACATGTGTCCATGGTCTCTTTTTTATTTCTTATGAAATGTGGGGACCATAATTTGACTTTATATTTACAGTCTATGTCAGACTTATGTAGAATGTCCACAGTCTCTAACCATCTCCAGTTTTTAAGGCCACAGTCTCTGGCAGACTTCTGTAAAATTAAACATACTGAATATTATGTGGGGCCCATAGGTGATAGTAAAGGCTGCGCTTAAGGCTCCCTATATTTAGTGATTTCATCACTACCAGTCTTAAGTGTCAATGTCATTAGTGTTTGCTTAGTACCATGATATTTGACTGTTACCTCAATAAATCTTTAAAGTGTGTTACTTAAAGTGACATTAAAGGATACATTCCCCCCCCCATGTTAATGTTAGCACTTACCTTAAATGATGTCTCTTAATCCGATTTTCTTCTTCTTTCCCGATCCAGCGCTGACTCCTCTCTGCTTACAGGCAGTGTCGATCCAGCGGTGTCTGCAGGTGGGTGCACGCGTCCATAGACTTACCTTGCGTCTCTGCTCGTCTCCCGGACGAGAATCCGAACTGCGCATGATCCTTTGCGGCCGCACGAACACTTCCAGACTCTTGCCGCGGGAGCGCGCAACGATAATAAGGTCAGTCTAAACCGCTGTTTAAGCGTTTTGTTTTTTTTACTTTTTGCCTATATCTACTGTCAGCAGTAGATATAGGCAAAAAAACTGGAGGCTTTAGAACCCCTTTAAGACTGTGTCAAGTAGTTTAAGGAGCTTGAGATAATTAAGGCAGCCTGTCTTGCAACTGTAGTGTCAAAACCCCTAGATATTGGAACAGGTGAATTGGGGCACAGAGGGACATGAGCGTCGGAAGAAGTACTGGCTGATGAGGAACATTGAGCTTAGAAAAGCTTCACAGAGTGGCTGCTCAAGAACGCACAGCAAGGAAGCAGGGCAAGAAGAATCAACATTAGGCAGGCCAGGTCGGCAACGTGCGGGCAGTGCGGTACCAGAACAGCAGGCAGGAATCATGGTCAGAGGAAGAGCAGGGGGTCAAAGCCATACGGACATTGCAGTACAGAGCAGAAGGCAAAAGGTAGTCCAAGACAAGGGTCAGGGCCACTAGAAGGTCAGCAGAGTCGAAGTGCAAGCCGGGTCAGCAACGGTTTCCACACTGCAAGTGCAAGTGAACGATTTGGATCTTTCATTGCCTTGGTTTGCAAAACGGAACACCCTGCACTCCACTTTGCACATGCCCATATGCACATTGCACATGCACACTGGGTGGAGCCAACAGATAATCTTGATCTAAGCTGTTTGTACGGTTCCCATTGCAACTGACAGGTGTTCTGACTGTATAACGGCCGTGACAGCGGTGCATGCCGTTTGCTCCATGCTGACTCTATGTATGTTTTTGAATTTTCGTTTGGCAGGAAATCAATATGATAGGATGCTGGGGGGAGGTTCTACTTTCTTGTTTGATCATGTATGTCTATTTAAAGGGTGTTATACTTTGGTGTTTTGTCATTCTGAGCCTGATGAAGGGGACCCTGTGCGGCCCCCGAAAGCACTTGCATTTGAATGGCAATTGTTTTTAAATAAATGGACTTTTGCTGATTACACAGCAAAATGTGTGTTGGTGACATCCTTTGAAAACCGCAAGCGCATCCACAAGCACGTGATCGTGCATGCGCCGTTACAGCGGTACGCTACGCGGCCTAGCTCCATGAGCCACGCCACGCATGAATGCACATGTGTAGAGGCATGCGCAGCTCCTTTGGCCCAGGCTTTCTGACAGCTTGGTTAATGTGCTGTTGTGCAGCTTTCTATGTTGCATCATTTGTCAGACTCCATTGAGAGATCCATAGGATTCATTCAAAGAAGCAGTGTGGTCTGGCCCTGCATGTTTGCTAGCTGGTAAATCCCTAATGAGCTTGTCATCAATGGGTTGAACCTGGATTTAACAAGTAAGCCGAGTGAGTTTCTGGAAGGGATTTTCCCAGAGGTTGTTTCCTGAGTCTAATGTGATGGGCTGGAGCACAGGCCAAGGACCTTGGCCCTCTGCTGTCATCATGTGCTGCTTTTTGCTGAAGAACCTTACTCATTCTGATCCTGCTGATGAAGAGGTAGAGCTGGAGACACTGTAAAAACTTTGGAACCTTTGTTGTATTGGATGCTACTTCTGTCTGCTGTGGCTAAGAGAAGCCTATGCTCCATGCAGGGACTGTCAGCCTAAAAATATGTGGATAAAACAGAGCTAGGTGGAATACCTGTTTGGGTGTTCCACCCACCATTGCTCTAATGTTCATATAAACCTTTAAGACTCATAGACTAGACCATCTGTAAAATACTTAGATTCAAATTTGATTTGGCTTAAAAGGAATTATAGAATGGGCCCATATATATATAGATTTTAAACAGACCTCGTACTTATGAATGGAGCATTGAAATAGACAAGACATCTCTTTTAGCTTTTGCCCTTGAGATCTGAAGCTATGTCAGAATTTGAGAGAACTGTAAGAGCTAGCAGCTGTTCAAACATGTCAAACGAAGGCTATTTGTATTTTAAAATAGGTTTGTAGAAAGACATTAGAAATCTTGATGACTTAAGTAGTTTTGGTCAAGCCATATAAAGAAAGTATAGGAGTCGTGACGTCAAAATTAGTTTAGAATAGTTAATTAAACAAAGTATATAACCTTATAAGATTAACCAATAGTTAACTTCGATTTTGGAATATAAGCGTGAGCACTACATCACAAGGAGAACTACACTACATTGCGCTACATCTCACATGACAAACGAGGAGAGACACGCCCCATTTGAAGAGAAGACTTTGTTTTTCCACCTGCTAAGAAGGACTATTCTTATCTAACGCCTCTCAAGCCTGAGAGACAAGCAGACATGAGGTGATATACTTTTAAGCTCAGCATTAACTAAGAACTATATATTTTGAACTATCTATTTGTATATTCATTTTTGCTATATCATTGTATGCTGTTGACTTTATGCTATACAATTAAAGTCACAAGTTTTTCATTCAACAACTGGACATTCTTTGATTAAGATTATAATCACCTTATGACGCTTAAATCGTAGGCGTCATTAAATAAATATTTTCTAACACCGTCTTACTAAAAGGAACCTGAATAAATGAACACTAATCCTGGGGTCAAGGTTAATCTCAATCTGTGGTTCTGCTTGCACTGCACAAGGCTCATTTGTGTGGAGGCACCGCAATAGAATCTGTACTATGGTTTCATTCTCCCACTTTTGTTGAGACCCAGCCTCACAAGTTCCAAAGCTGTGCATTGTGTTTTAGTAACCTGAGGAGTAACAATAAATGTCTTAATTAAAATGCTATCTTTACAGCTAATTAAACCAGGATACTTAATAGCTCACTTTTTCTTTATAGATCTGTACCTCCACATGCTATGATTTGCAGCTGATACTTGTTTAGAAATGTCTTCCCGCACTCAAATCTCTTTTTTACTCACCTGAATCTGCTATCACGTGAGCTTATGTGGCACTAGGAGTAGGTGATTCACCTCTGCAGTCTGGGCCCACTGCCTACCAGTCTTTCTGCCATCCCTAGTTGTAAAGTCAACACATGTCGCTGAAGTCTTCAGGACCTTGTGAGGACCCTGCCAATGGGAGGTGTCCACATGACCAGACAGCAATGTGGACACCCAAAAAAGGACCATACTACTCCACAGCCTAAAGGAGATAATGCTCAATACCAGTAGCATCACCTAACTATGGATTTGACCTATTTACCTTAGGTTTTTCTATAAATTGCTGTGGCATTTATCTGAAAGGGTATAAGTGGTATTGTTTGTGAGTGTGGAGCACCCCGGATAGGCTTTGACTATAATCCATCTCTTATAAGATATTGTAGGCTTTTCTTTTAGTCATCCTGCAGGCTCAGGTAATACAACTTTTTGGCTGTATCACTTAAATCCAGTTAGATTACATTGGCTACCCACCTAAGCTGCCTTAACCTAATGTAAAAAGTGAGAAATCACAACTCCAATATAAAAGAGTCTTCTTTAGCAGCCAAACATGTTCCCATGTACCATTATCTTTTAGGAGACAAGAGGTTCAAGCAGTGGAGGAATATGGAAAACGTGTAAAGTGCAACTATCTAATTACATAAGGCTACCTGCCTTTGATGTCCATCAAAAAAGGTGGGTGAGCTAAAAAAGCATTTAGCCATGCATTAAGCATAGATAGGAATAGCTGGCAACATAGTGACTAGGGGATTGGCTGACTTGTTATAAGGACAACATTAAAGAACTTCAGGCAGTAAAAAATGTAACCTTCCCTCATACTCGTTTTCGTCTAGGGTCCAAAATAACAAAGATATACTTACTTTAACCTTTGTCCTGCCTGGCTCCTGAACTGGTCCCTGTAGTCTTTCTCCCCCTCCACTCTGGAGGTGGAAAGTCCCTTAGTGTCCTCACATCTAATACACTGTATTAGACATAATGGGGTTGATTTACTAACCTTATAAACACACCACAAACATGTATACACCTCTGTAGTGTGTTCCATCCCAGCATGATCTATGGGTGGAATCTAAACACCTTTGTAGTGTGTACACACCCCGCATGAATTGCAAGGTGATGTTGTGTGAATTAGCTCTATGTTGTGTTGCTTGCGTTGATGAATGCAGGAATGTAAATGCATGAGCTAACCATTTTTGTATAAACTGTGAAGCAGCATTATATATGCATCATGTGCATGATTTTTCCATATATGGCATTTGTGGAAATATGCTTTTAGAGACTTTTTGGTTGATAAATACGTTTTGCTGTGTGAAAATCACACGCACCTGGTGCATGCTCGTGTTTAGGTTAGTAAATCCCCCCCAATGACTCATGGATCCTTAGATCAGTGAGGATTCTTACCCAGTCCTTTAGACCATGGAAAAAATTAGCACTTAACTAATGCAGTGCAGGGATAGCCCCAACTGCAAGTCTTAAGTTTTATTCTCCTGAAGTTCTTCTTTAAACCAATGAATAAGATGTTTTGTTTATGAGTGTTCATGTACTGTATACCATGTAATTAGGGATGCACCCACATTTTGGCCGTTGAAACATATTGGCTGAAACTGGCACTTTTGGCAAAATGCAGAAAGTGCCATCTTTCGCGCGAAATTATGGTGCATGCCTGGTTTCTCTCCTCCCCGCTGGGCGTTGCTCTGTGTCTATTCTGACACAGAGAAATGTCAAGCGGGGAGGAGAGAAATTGTCACCGGAGGCTGAGCGGTTCGGGGGAGGAGAGCAATATGTGTGGCCGGCGTGCCACAAGAGACTGGACTCTCCTCCTGCACTGCCCAGCTCAGCCTCCTGTGACACATCAGGAGGACAGTGTGGGGCGGAGACAGCTGTCACATGAGGTTGGGCCAGCTGTGCAGGGGAGGAGTCAGCTGTCAGCATTGTCACAGGAGACCAATCTCTCCTCCTCGCACCACCTACTCAGCCCCCTGTGCCAGCGAGTCAGGATGCAGAGCGGGTACAAGCACTCAGTGATAAGTGATCGCTGACTGCTTGTAAATAATTGAGGACAGAGTATGTTTACTGTGTCCCCAATTATGAATGAATGGGAATCATTCATGATTGTGGACATGGTAAACATACTATCTCCACAAGTTATGAATGAACAGGAACACTCAGTATAGAGGATCATTCATAACAGGGGCTTCAGAAAAAGAGATTGAGGGCTCTGTGTCCTCAATCTCTGTTTCTATTTTAAAAGGGAAATATCAGGGGTCTGTTTAGACCCCTGATATTTCACCAAAGCCTCTAACAGTAAAGTAAAAAAAAATAAAAAAAGCAAATATATATATATTTTTAAAGTTTATAAAAAATAAATAAAAATAAAATATTTTAAAAAGTTAAAAAGGGGTTAGAAAAAAAGTTTTCTGTTTTGGCCTGACATTTTTTTTATTTTTGGTTTTGTTTTGGTTGAAAAAATTTAATTTCGGTGCACCTCTACGTGTAATCATGTTCTGCCATTTGGCAAAAAGACAACTTGCTTTTAGCTATTAGGTGGCAAAGCAACACCCTCAATATTTTAAACCAGAAAAGCAATGCTTCCAATAAGTCACTGCCCACTTATTATTTCTTAAAAAGTGTTATTTTTTTTAGTATCTGCTAACTAGCTTAAATGGAAAAAAAATCCTCAGTGTAAAGATACTGCAAATAAACTCTTTTATTTTGTCTTTCCAGTGGCTCAGTTTCTAGTTGTATATCAGCCAAGCATCTTTGTGCTTGAGAGACTGGAGCCTTCTCTAATCCTTCATACTGCGAGCATCACAGACACTGTTTACAGGGATAATAGATGTGCAGCGTTCCTTTGTGGTACCTCGGTTCCAGGAGACACTTTCAATCAAAATGTTACTGTCTATACTACAATTTCAATAGCTTTATGTAATAGCAATTGACATATATGATGGCATACAGAAACAAATTGGTTTCTGGTAAAGAAAAATAGCAGGAGGTTCATTTAGGCATTTGGCAAAATAATTCTAAAGACATTTATGTTTTCTCAGCTAAAGTATTAATTTATGCAACAGAAGACCATAGAGCTGTAATGATCAGGAATGGGACCTGTTTGTAAAAAAATATATGAAATAATTCTCTTTAGATGCACTCTAACCTGGTTGGCTGCTAAATCTTTCTCTTGCTTATTAAAGTTCAAAGCCTATCTCCACGAAAAAAAAACCCCAAAACTACCCTTGCAGAGCTACCCCTTCACTGCAAGGTTTAACTGCTTGTTTTTGCCTAGCAGTATTGTGTAAAAGACTTTTACCTACCTGATTTCCATCCCCGCAGGCTCCAAGACTGGTGCCTGTAGCTTCTTCCCCGCTGAGCTCTGTTGGCCAAAGAACCACTGATGTCATCAAGTCTAATTCAAGGCCCATAGCTCTGCACTATACTTGAGGAAGCGAAGGGACACTCCACAAGATGAAATGTGGGGAAGATGAGGAGAGCGCTGACTGCTGGGGGAGCAGGGAATTTTAAAAATGCCTTAACTATTAAGAAAAATGTAGCTTATTTGTGTATCACTCTACTGGCTACTTTTGTTCCACATGGCCCTTGTGTGTGTTGTAAAGTAGCAACTGCTCCAAGCTCACTCCCGTGATGGACTACTATCTTACATTTAGTTTACTAATTTGTATTGTGATTATAGTCCATCGCATGAATGAGTTTGAAGTGGTGGTTACATTACAACACTTGGACCATAAGGAACAAAAGTAGGCACCCCCAGGAGGTAGGAAAGCGTCAGCATGAATTCAGAGATGATTTGAGGATCTACAGCCAGGTTATACACAAATAAGCTGCTTTTTTGGTAATAGTTAAGGCACTTGAACACATTTTTAGAATTAAACACCTGAGTTTAGTGTCACTTTAACCTATGCAGTGTGGGGGCAGCCACTGCAAGAGTAGTTTTCTTTCCTCCTCCCCATGGGGGAAAAAAAGAATGCTTCACATCTAAACTGCACTGAGCAAAAATGCTGAAAAAAAGGCAAAAGATGAAAATTTAAAAAAAGCCTGTCATAAGAGAAGGAATGTGTCATTGCAAGTGCACAGAAAATGACTTCAGACTTTTCTTTTTAATTTTACTGATCAGAATACTTGATCTAGGTTAGTCACTGAGAAACTATATTAAAGTCAGAGGTCTATATAACAGCCAGGAAGCTAACATATGCAGAATGGAGCTTCAACAAATGCTGCCCCATATTTCAGGAAATGTTTTCTATAGGCCTGCTTCACAACTGTTTTGCAATATCACATGTTATCGTACTGCATGGTAACGCAACTTGAGGTGTTAATGCTTTGCTGTGCCATTCATTCTGAATGCCAACCCATCACACTAAGTTAGCTGACATTAGACACTTGTCATGGGAATACAGTGGTAGATTTACTCTGCATTCCTGTCCTGGTGGCAACTCATAATTTTGGATTTTTCCTTACTTTCAGTCCCAGTGACAATTCTCAAGAGGATAAATAAAAGTGGTGCCTTACCTCAGCTGGGTAAAAGAAAGCATTACAAAGCTTAAAAGAGGATCTAACCCTTACACACACACACACACACACAAAAAGTTTTGCCATCATTTGCCTTTTAAGTGGAAATGTGGTAGGGTGTAGAAGGGTGTTAGATGGGTCAATACTATAAAGATTTTTACTGCAGCTCAGGGATGAGCTAAAGTACAGTAGCTGTTTCTCTAGATAACCTTATATTGCAGCCATACTATGACACTATTAATTTGTCAATGAAAGCAAGGTAGAAACATACCACAGTGTGTGAAATATAGTATACGATGTGCTGGCAACCTAAAATGTATTTTCTTTCACATGCTTACAAATCAATAAGCTCAATTCTTTTTTTAAGTCTATCACTGGAGATCCTTGATATGCAGGGCACAGATGAAGAAACCACAGTACTGTCAGCTGTAACTAGGATAAATGTTACCAGGAGCCCAAGAGTGTGGAGCGAATCAAACTTGACTGAATTACTGCAAACTACGAATGGAACGTCTAAATTACTTCATATCTCAAGGACACTTGCTTTGAACAGAGGTCATGGCCCAAAACTGTCTGCTGCAACAATGGATGAAACAAGTAAGCTCAGCTGCTGTCAATAAGCATGCCATTTCATGTACAGAAGCAATTCTTTAACTTCCATTTTTTATGGTATTAATCTTTTTCTTGTTTTCTTGCCACTGGGTGATAGTTATTAATTAGCTTACCTTGCTGCAAAGTAGGTGACAGACATTTTTGAGGTAAGCCTACTACCTTCCATCAAATGTTTGTTCCTTTTTTTTTGCTTAATATATAACATATTTTGAAATTGTTTTTACTTCAGAAAGTGTTTATTTAGTGCAGCCTAGGATAGGATAGCACCAAGCGTGAGATGCAGGTAGGAAAATAATGCATTGTCTTTGTTATATTCATAAACATTTAACATCATTTGAAATTATGGTATTGAAGTCCAACTCCAGCCCCCCAGAGGACCCCCTCCTTCCTGATGTGTTTTTTTTTTCATTTTATGCTTATATTTTAAGATTTCACTTTATATGCAGGGTGTTCTTCCTCTATAGCAGTGGTTCTTAACCTACGAAACCTCAAGTCCACATTTGTCCTTGGTCATTAAGTCATGAACCAAGTCGCACTGCACTGAAATGCACATCATTGCGGTACTGCACGTTCTGGTGTGGGCGATCAATCTGTGGGTATGGAAGCACATTTGGAGTTCCATTTAATTGAACAGGAACGCAACACACCTCCTGCACCAGCACGCACGGTAGGTGCAATTGTGTGGTACACTGCATTAATCCCACTGGACTGTGCGATGAATACTCTGAACTAGTGTGAATAGGCCCTCCAAAACAATGACAGGCACAACCACAGACACAATTTCATACACTCCCGGACATTCTCATACACACGCCAAAAAGTATTTTATAATTTTTTTTTAAATCCACCAAGCCTCCCTACCTTACAAGAACTGGAATAGATCCTCAGCCTAGGGTCCAGTGTGGGCTGCTGTGCTGTGACAGGGTTCCATCTGTTCTTCTAAGTAAAATAAAACTTAATTTAGCATTCCTCAAGTGCTTCATAACACATAGCCAATAGGTCGCTAGTGGAAGACGACCAGCTCATCCACATAAGAAAAGAAAATACATCTAAAAGGTATGTGGAATGCATTACAAAAAACTGTGTGAGTGTTCAAGCCTAAACAGTAAACTATATTTGCTTCACAAGCTATATAAGATGAGAGTAGGAAAAGGGCAGGAAATGCGTGAACATGTGAATGCCATGCTGGAAATTGTAGAACAACTACATGCAATTGGAGAGGGGATTAAAGGTAACCACTTGGTAGCATTACTGCTATGCAGCCTTCTAGAGTATTATTAACGCTCTAGAAACCAGTCCTGAGCAGGAACTAACACTAGAATAAGCCAAAAGAAAATTAATCGTTGAATATAACAGAAGGAAAGAAAATATGCACAATGAAGAAAACGAGAAAGCCCTTAAGGTGCATGAGAGTGCAAAGCAAAACAAAGAAAGCAGAGCATGCTTTCGCGGTAAAAAGACTGGTCATCTGAAAAAAAAACTGTTCAATCTGGAAAGCCGAGCAGAGAAAGAGAGAGGCACCCATAAGAGAACGTTAAGACAGCTACAAAAGAAAATGCAGGCACATAATGGAGCGCTACTTTTAAATTGACTCAGAAGAGTATATGACACAGATGGTGTATTGACTCAGGCGCAACAAGTCACATGACTAAAGATGAGACCTCCTTCACAGAAATTGATTTCAGTGCAAAGGACAAAGTATTCTTAGCAAACGGGAAAAGTATTACTGCAGAAGGTAACAGTCAAGGATTATTGAACTACATCACATCGTCAGGGGACAAGCAGAATATCCTCATGAAAAATGTACTGTATGTTCCAGAACTAGAAGGAAGCCTTCTATCAGTGAAAACCTTTGCTAATAACGGTCCCACAGTTCAATTCAGAGGTTATAAATGTACAATCCAAAACAATAAGCAAATCCTCACAAAAGGAAAATAGGATGAACAGCTGTATAGACTCATCGCCACAGACGAGCAAGTCAAGACAGCCACTCATAGGGGTCTATTCACGAAGCTGCCGAAGGATCTAGCCATAGCTTCGGCCGATCCTTCAGTTAGCTTCGGCCCCAGGACCCCTTCGGTTCAGCCCGTACAGCTCCTAAACGTGCCCGAGATATCCATCTATTGCGCAGACAACTGGGGCACCGAAACCCAGAAGCCATAAAGGATATTAAAACGTGAGGCCTATCAGAATATATAACTGTACTGCCCTGCCAAATGTTCATGACATGCAAATGCTGAATAGAAGCAAAGGCTGCCGTACCCCGCTTCCACAGGCCACCCAAAGAAAAACCTCACATAACAACACCATCTATATGTGCATTGCTTGTACATCTTCCTTGTGCGCCCTACAGAGGTGGTGGGAGCTAGAATGTGACATAAATCCAGTCCAAGCAACCCTATAGGGCACACGAGGGAACCGTAAGAAATGCACGTATAGACTGAGCTTACTCGCGGCCATGCCCCCACCTACTCCCAGCCCACCCCACCTCAAGCTGACACTTGGCGTCGGGCAGCATATTTTGAATGGCTGCTCGGCTTGAAAACTGACCGTGCTGCACTAGGGGGAGGCTGAGGGGCTTCTCACCTAGAGAAAACCTAGAGAAAAGTGAAACTAAACTCAGAAGTTAAAAATTAAAAATACATTCAAGAACCCAACTATTAACGAAAATTAGGGGTATGGAAATTAAAAATGAATTTCTCGATTAATCGCTAAACTTTTTGATCGATTAAAATTATTTTGATCGCTAGTGAAAACACTCACCTCTCCGCCGGCTTCCGGGAGTCCCATCGGCGATCCGGTGACGTCACGGACATCGACGTCACCGGACTCTTCCCCCCTTCCCCAAGTGGCTCCGTCGGCTAACAAAGGGAAAAGGGGAGGAGTCCGGTGATGTCGATGTCCGTGATGGCTAACTAAGGGAAGGGGGAGGAGTCCGGTGACGTCGATGTCCGTGACGTCACCGGCCTCCGCCCCCACAAATGTTTTCAATTAATCGAACACGGAAATTTTAATCATTACCAGCCCTAACGAAAATGTATGTTATTTGTGTATCACAAAGCTGTAGGTCCTCAAATCATCTCTGAATTGGTGCTGACACTGTCCTTCCTTCTGGAGGATGTTCCCAATGTCCCAGTGTGTGTTGTATAGCCACTGTTCCAAGCTTACTCTTGTGATGGACTACAATCTCATGTTTAATTTACTAATTTGTATTGCGCTTGTGATGTTTTGAGGAAGGAGGCCCTGCGCAGCCCAGAAACATTGGCTATTTTGACCACGTGATGTTATTTGCAATTTTGACCACGTGATGTTATTTGCAATAAACAATATTTTTTTGCATTTTGGAGAGCTGATGACCTATCTTCATAACTCTAAAGTAAATCTGTTGTAAGTCAGGAAAAGTCAAACTGAGCACATGATAAACAAATACATAAGTAGAGATTATCTCCTGTAAAAACAATATTTAATTGATTAATTATTAGATCTAGAGATTTAGACAGCTAAGTTAATAAGGAAATGTGTACTATACTGAAAAGCCAAGCTTTGTCCTGCCCTGTCCGGATTCCCTAGCCACTCTATTTGCCTTGAAGGTCAATAGGAAGGCTTGGAAAGTAGGGTCAAATGTTTCTACAGAAACAGGATGTCTATACAATATTTATGGATCTAACTATTGTTTTTATTTATGGTTTTCCCTTAAAGTAATATCTGCTTATGTATTTATTTCCCATATGCATAAGTTGAATTACCCAAGTAGGTTTGCTGCAACCTCATTTTCCATATTATCCTTCAGTGAAAGGGCCGGGTTTTCAGTTGGAGAGCTTTTGTTGCTCAAAACAACATTAATAATAAATAACTTAGTGCTGTGAAAATAATTTAAAGATTTTGAAGCACAAAGTGCTTTTACATAAGCAAGAAACATTGCAATAATTTTCACTACAGTTAGCGAGTAATAAATTAACATTTATTTTAATCTACAAACAAACTCCATTCTTCAGTTTATTTTACCGTAATCTCGGCACAACACTTGATCATTGTCTACCTTAGTAATAACTACATGCCAGTGGAGACTAGGACAAACGATTAGATCTGAATGTATGTGTTTAGGAGTGCATAAAAGTGAGCATGTAGTTACTTTTTGTATTCTATAAGGAAGAATGTACAATGTGTCTGGGTGTGTTTTGGGGTATGGATTTAGACTGATAAGCATGGAGTAAAGATTACTATATTTTGTCATATATTGATACTGCATGGGTTATCACACACTGGATTTGGTCTCAGGCAATGCATTTTATCAAACTAATGTTGGGAACTATGTATTATGTGGATAAAGCGGCATTATAATAGAGCCCCACACTGGACAAACACAATTTTTCCCTCCCCTCCCTTCACTATCAGCCCCCCCTTACCTTGTGAAGTCAAATACACTGACCTAAATCCCCTCTTCAGGTCCCTTGCCGCTGGTGCTTCCAAGTGGGACTGCCAATTCAGTGATAAATTGGCACCTGAGATTGGCGGTCCATTTCAATCGTCTGCACTGATATTGTGACACCTGAAAAAGGACCCAAGCAAGAAGCTAACAGCAGAGTAGAGGGGTTTTAATTTATGTGTTGGGACATTATGGCAATCAAAAGTTATCTCTGATGTTTGTAATGCAATATGCAATACAATTTTTTGTACTACAGTTTGTAGTAAATACTCACTAATTGGCTATATAAATATCAGGCTGTCTAACACATAGAAAACAAAGAATGGGACCAGTCTATGTACTGTGTAAAAAGTTGCATAGAAATTATTCAGGCTATTATGAATCTATATACTGGTGCATGGCGCTTTTTTGACATGTGTTACCAGTTTCACCTGCAGTGGATGAAAACTCTGCACAATACATGATAATATTTGCTGTACAGTGACTACTGACTGCAGTATGACTTTTCAGTTTTACTACAGTTCATCGACTACACTTTTCTTGTGTCCTTACAGCACTGACCATTGGTCTAAAACGAAGAGACTCCTCGGTCTCAGCGACTCAAAGAGTTTTACATTAATATCCACTGGGAGAGCCAAAAGCCCACAGGCCCAAAGCATTCATATTTATTTTCTTCATGTAATTGTCATTTTCATCGGTCAAACTCTATGCCTGTGGCAATCGGGAAACTATCTGTAGCTATTTAGTGTCATTGAGGGGTTGGAGAGCTGACAGTGAAAATCAGAAATGAATAGAGAACATTTAATCTTTCAACAGAGACTAATGCTGGCTGACTGTAATATTTTATAAGATAGCACTTTTTCTAGATTTTTTCATTTTACCGGAAGAAGGCTTCAAGTGGACATTATGCTGTATTGAGCTGCTGCTAGTATCTGCACAAAATTTTGGTGAGGATTAATAAATTACCCCAGATTAATGTTAGTTGTTTAAAAAATTTGATATAACATTTTATATTATTTGTTAGAAGGCTTTTAACAGAAATCTTAAGAATAAGATGAAAGAGCTGAAAAAATTGCTTAGGTCATTCCTCTACTGACACTGCTCTCTTATACTCTTAACATGTTCCCTGTCAGCACTTGCGGATGCAGTAGCTGCTGATTCGCTACCAGTGTTACTCCTACCTCTCCAAGTAGAGTTACATAGTTTGAAATAAGTAATAGGTTTCCTTACAGACTAGTTCTAACTAGCTCAGTTAATTATTAAAAAACCTGGATGCATTCCTAAACGCACAGGTTATAAGTAGATATTAACATTTTATAAGTGAAAAACACCAGAGATTGTTGAGCCAGGCAATAATTAGTTGCCTTATGGGATCATAAAGTCATTTGTTGCCCTGCTGGAGCAAATGGAACAATGCTTTATTGGGGTTATTTCCTTCCTCTGGATAAACTGTGGGTATAGGGTTCTGTTTATGGAGGTTTTACTTTTTTTTTTCTCTATAGGTTGAAATTTCTCTATGGATTGAAGGAAAAAATAGGTATTAGGAGGTGGCATTATCCCATACTGAATGCTTGGAAGCTGCTGGTATACTGCCTTCTGGCAAGCAAATCCACTTGTGTAAACGAGCTCTAAGAATATTTAACCTAAATATTAAAATTAAAACATCCTGTCACAGCCAACGGCTTTACAGTGACAGAACCGCAAATAATCAACTCATCTTCCATGGAATTGCTTTCCCGCTGCTCCCTCTCTAGTGATCAAGGTTAAAGTGGCATTAAACTCAGGAGTTAAATCTTAAAAATGTACTCAAGTACCTTTTCTATTAACAAAAATTTAGTTTATTTGTGTATCACTCCGCTGTAGATCCTCAAATCATCTCTGAAATCATGCTGACACTGTCCTTTCTTCTGGAGGGTGGCTACTTTTGTTCTTCATGTGCCCTGTGTGTGTTGTAAAGTAGCCACCGCTCCAAGCTCTCTCCCAGTAGACTACACTCTCACATTCAGCTTAATAATTTGTATTGAGATTGTAGTCCATCACTGGAGTGAGCTTGGAGCAGAAGGAAGGACAATGTCCGCACAAATTCAGAGATGATTTGAGGATCTACAGCCGAGTGAGACAAAAATAAGGTACAGCTTTGCTAATAGTTAAGCTACTTGAATACATTTTTAAGATTTAACTCCTGAATTTAGTGTCACTTTAAGCTGCACTTTAGCCAGCAACTGAAACGTAGCAAATTTTAAGGCATTTATACCTTCATAATTTCATGTTTATTTGTTGTGTAAATTACATTTTGCTTTAAAAGTATACTGAAAGTTATATCTCAGAGGAATCTGAGAAAAAAAAGTTAACTTGTTTTTTAATGGACATTGTTAAGGCCTTCGGATATTAAACGTTTGAATATAAATATTACAGTATATTGTTATTATATTAAAATCAGTGAACCAAGCCTCCAGGGAGCAATAATTTCTGCTGAATGAGGAACTCATATTTATAAATGCAGCAAAAAGAAAACAAGGGTTTATAGGGCTGTATTTTCACATAAACCTGTTACAAATAATGTATTTTTAAATTAAGCTGGCTTTATTGCAATACATCGCTGTATTTTTAAACACTATAAAATTAGATACCTAGCTTGAGGTCAAAGCATAAACATATTAAGCATGTTAGTGGTTATATTGGTAATTTTGGTTTTATTAATCATTTCTGCATAATAAAATAATACAATCATTTTGAACACATTTTTTACAATGCTACCTTTCTTATGGTTTTAATGTGCTATTAGCTAAAGAATATGCTCCTCATGTATTTTGTAGGCTTGTATTATGGTTTTATATGGTACCAAGGTAAAATGCAACAGTCCTACAAACAATATTTAAAGCTAAATGCCAGCAAACAGCTAAAACATAGTTGAAATACAAATATTCTAAAATTATTATAATTATGTTCATGCAGTCTTGTAATTCCGGAAATGCTCCAACACAAATTACATTGCAGTTAACCAATACAGCTTGGTCAAGGGCCCATAGAATGCATTTATAAACACAATAAACAAGTTTTTATAAATCAGTAAGAAAAAAATCCAAAGCGCCAATAATGACCAACAGATGAAAATGAAGTGCAAGTTTTTATAAATGTTTATTGGCAGTTATTAATGGTGATATCTGACATATCTAGTAAAGATTCTCTTAACCTGTATTTTTCCATGAATATTCTGATTTTAATTAATTTGATTCATGATAATGACCATAAAGCTTGCTGAATTTCATATTATGTTGTCAAGCAATCATATAGGAGCAATGAGTGTGAACATGCACCAGCGCACCTGCAGTGAGGGTACTTGATCTTGATTCCGACAATACAGGCTGACATGATCTTCCTGACAACTCTGAACTCAGAAGAAGACTGAGAGAACATGGCAGCGGCAATGACAGAATGACAAGTGGGAACTTGGACCCCACATAACTAGAGAAATGCACTCTAGGAGGTAAGCGTGCCATGATGTACAAGTATGCTATCAAGAGCTCTGGAGGCACATGTTAACAAAAGTTCCCAGGTCCTAATTTAATACAGTTGTGTGCTTGCTTTCTGGGCCGTTGTGTGCTTGCTTTCTGGGCCGTTGTTCTTTTATTTTTTTTATGAAACAGCAGTTATGCTTTACTCAGATTTATGTGATATACATGCATGTTTGTATGAAGTTCACACCTTGGAACTATATGTACACTACACACCACACACACACATGCGCATACCTCCAATGGTCCTAACGGCTTATTTACAGCTCAACATCTCCTGGCCTAGCTGGAACAGGCAAGAATGGTTTTTAGCTCTAAATAAAGCTATCCTAAATAATAATTTTCGAAAATATTCTAAATAAATATTTGCATCTCATATTTATTTTTATTTAGCATGCGTTGGAATTCCACATGTACAGTAAACTAAAAAAGTATATTCATAACAGAAATATTTAATATTTTAAGTATTTTATGATGTGCAAAATGTTTGTGGTCATATTTATTAAAAAGCTGCCAGTTATGTTATGATATACTGTATATATATATTATCCTAGGAAAGTGGTCATCAATCTGCTTTTGCAATTGCATTTTTATACATTTATATTGATATCATCCACATTCTTAAATCAACACAGATATATAAAAGAACACTTATTAACATGCGCATGCCCACAGAAGCTCCCAGATGGAATCATATGCATGTTCCCAACTTTGGTCTATAAAGCCATCTCTGTATGTGCTTGCTTCCAAAATGCTACATACTTTACTCAACTAATGTGGAAAAAGTATAACCCAGAAGGCTTTGGTTAGGAGGGGCTAATGGATAGTGGCAGAGCCATGCAAACTATTTCACAATCCCATCACATTCCCATAACAATCACAAACAATTCATCTACAGCTACCGCCTCATGTATCACTAGCCCCTCCTTTTTAGATCGTAAGCCCTCATGGGCAGGGCCCTCCTTACCATCTTATCTTGACTTGTATTGTAATTGTAATGTCTTTCTTATTTTGTAAAGCACTGTGCAAATTGTTGGCGCTATATAAATCCTGTATAATAATTTCACCGATTTGGCTAACTTTACTTCCAGAACTGCTTGTGCATAGTAGAGGTATAGCCTAATATTTTAGAGCAAGTAATCCCAAACTGCACACAGCTGTTTCAGGCTTGCTGGCCATTTTCAGTGCAGTGTATGCAAACCATGGCTGTTATGGAGTAGGATTGGAAACCTATGAGAAAGCATAACTCAGAAGGTTATGGTGAGGGGGACTTAAAATATAATTATTTTCTTCTGTATGAAACAAGTACTGGTGATAACCGAATCTCCCCATATTTGATTCACCAAGAGTTCAGCGACTCTTGCTCAACATTCATCAAACCCGAACTTAGAGACAAAGTTCAATAAAGTTTATCTGTGTGAGTTATCTGTGAATAATGGCCCTATAATTATTGCCTCCCCACGTGCGTGGGGCAATTGCCGTTCATACATAGGTGCAATGGATGCATGCATATATGTTTATATGTGCATGTAGGTGAGGGCAGAGGCTTCACACTTTTTTTTTCATTTTGATGTAATTTACATAATGCCTGATTAACTGCATCTCCAGCCACAATGGCCAGCCAACGACAGCTCTGAAACGAGAAGTGATGAAATCCTTTAGATGTTCACTGATCTCCCTTCACCTACCCACAAACACCTGCCCTGGCCATCTTGGGCCTGTAGGAGGCGGAACAGAGCCTGGGATACAGGCAGATGCTGCTCAAATCCCTTACAGTAGAAAGATGACAATCAAATGAATATACAGTATGTAAACTGACTATAGCAGCCGGGAGTGAGTTTACATGGCCCAGTTGCCATGAACATAGTACTTATGTCTGTGGCAGAAAAAGGGTTAAAGATGTATGTGGTGTTACGGAACAGACAGTCTCAGTGACAGGGTACACTGGCAGCACATATTTAGCTGTGAAATTGATTTTTTCTTTTGCCATTAGCTTGAATTACATACAGCAGCAGCATCCCAATCTGATTAATTTAATTTAAAAAAAGGCTTTTTACAGGTTGCTTTAGCAGTGGCACATGCTTTTTCCTCAAATATGCTCGCTTTAAATGGTAGATAGAAATTGTTCAGTAGTTTGCTGTGGCTATCCTTGTATGCCACTGGCCAATAACCCAAAGCGTACAGGCAGGTGGTTTCCTACAGAAATGAAGAGACTACAGATGATACAGTAGTGTAAAATTGGCAAGCAGAAGGACAAATAAGCTAGACTCAAATTTACAAGAGACAAAAAACGCAGGCTGGGGTTTTACTACAAGAATTAGGATACTGCAGAGGATAGAGCAGTGTAAAATTTGTCAGTCGCAGAGAAAGTTTAAATCATGCATATGGATGGTGGGTGCATTGAATGTGGGTGATATAATGTGATATAATGTGCAGTGGTTTAGGTGCCCATTTAAGTAGTCACCTTGCCCTAAGCGGGGTGACTACTTAAATTTAGTTGGTAGGACTGTATCCTGTATAGATGATTACATTGTCTGTATTCTTTTGGCTTTTCCTAAGGGTTCTATTATTGATTGCATCTGCCTGCTGCTGGGTGTAAGCTTACCACAGAGCAGAACAACCAATAGTGGAAAGTTATGAATATCTACATCTCTCTAGCCAATCATTAGGAGTTTCATGGCCAGTGGTGCATGTTGGGGGAGGACATATATCCGGGTCTGACCATGTGAGAGTCTCTTTCTCCCCAGGTCCTCCAGCCTGGGTGAGGGTGTGTGATGTATATTCTGTCTGACCAGGCTTAGAGCCTGCAGGTGGTCAGGTGTGGACCTAGTCAGGGCCAGGAATTGTTTCTGAAATGGAGAGCCCGGAAGGAACTTTGTCTGCTGGAGGTACCAGAGAAGCCAGGATGGGCTTAGATCTCAAACATGTCTGCTGACAAGCTTTGGTTCTTGGCACAGTGTCACCATATTTTTGGTTTAAAGGTCCTTTGCACTGTGAAGCTGGAAAGTAATCAGTGAATCTGGAGTTCTGTGCTGTTCTGGAGTTGTCTTGTGCAGCCCTTCATGGAATAAAGCATTAGAAAAGCCTTAAAGTGACTGGCATCCAAATTCTTTTTTTTTGCTTGCACATCCCACCAACCGGCTATGGACCTATCCCTGTGGTGAAATGTCAGCCCCCCTGCCCCCTAAAGTCAGGGGGAGCTACATTACTTTCAGACAATGGAGTGGCATGCTGCAAACAAAAGGCAGCTTAAAGAGCATATGGTCAGTAACAAGCTCCACTTTAAGCACCCCAAATCTAAAAAAGGCCCTATCAACATAGGGCCTTTCATTCATCAACATAAATATTCTTCTCCTGAACAAATCTGCAGTTATATTTGCTGGCACCGCAAATCTCGAACTCACAGGATTTGCCTTTAACTGCAAACCCAAAATATACTCCCCTCCTAGACTCTACAGCTCACGGTGGAAGGGTTTTTCTGCTCACTGTATTGCAAACTGGGACAAACCACATTATAGTGGCAAGTCAGCTCTAAATTCAAGAGCTGTGCTGTATCATTGCCAACACCATCACAGGATGCTGCATTAGCTGGACTCCATTGGCAGGATCAACACACATTTCTCAGACTTTGAGAAAAATGAAGGTGCAGATGCAATTAAAATTAAGTGCTACAACGCATATTTTCTAATTGGATGCCATAGAATAGATATGTGCACAGCAAACAAAATGAAACAAAAAACATCTTCATTCGTTTTGTCAAAAGAAACAAATGTTTATGCTGTTTCGGATTCGGAGGCAACGATCCTTCGAATCCGAAACTGCACAATGAAACTGCAGAAAGAGCAGCCAATATGGCCACCAGTGCATCATGCGCATGCGCCACCATCTTGGAGCGTATCTTGGTATACATACATACTGTATATACATATGCCTGCATGGTCGGGCACCACCATCTTGGTGTATACCAAGATATACTCCAAGAAAGCAGAACACGCTGGAGGACGATATGGCGCACACTCGGCGTCATGTGTTCCGCCTCCAAGATTGGGGCAGGAATGCTCAGAAAGTGCCGGCGGCCGGGAAAACAAATTCATGCATGTCCGAATATAGTTTTCGTATATTCGTGCATATGATAAATTCGTTATTTCGGTTTCATACGAATCCGAATGCACATGTCTAGGACAGAATTAATTCACATTTTTGTTCCATCATATGTCCCAAAACCAAGGGGATTATTCTTCATATCAGGATAGTGGGTAGAACCATATAAATTGTTCCTTTTTTCCCATAGGCAAACTAGGCACTGATGTAGAATCCGAACCACCCATCATGGATTTTCTGGTAATTTTTTGAAACTGTACCAGTATGCTGGCCACTAAATGCAAGAACATAAATACACCAATCAGTGATGCAGTCTAACACACACACACTTTTCCTTATTAACAATATAAAATTAAAGCAGAGAGCAATGAATTGTTTCTAGTTAGTTTAACCAATAAAGGTCACAGATACACAAAGACAGCATATACAATTCATGACTGGAGCATTCAGGGCACAGCTGTAGTTATTATGCTTTAGCCATTGCACTAAAAATAGCAAAAAATATGATCAAATCATAAATATAGTTTGTAAAATTACCATAATTTGACGTAACTTCTAACACTCGTTTATATAAATCTTACCATTTCTTTTCTTCTTTCATCTGGCGTGTAAAGCTCATAATCAAAACAGCTAAAACCAAACAGTAAAAATTTATGACCACTTCTGTTCTCTCCTAAATGACTCTGTTTTAGTACTTGAATGATGCTAAGTATCATGTCCTCTTTTTCATCATAGTACTGCTTGTTTTCTTTTCTCAGGGCAAATATTAACAATAACACACTTCTTTAAAATGACAGTGTGTTGATACGTTTCAAGGTGAAATGGGGTAACTTTGGAACTTAGATTCTGATTGGCTGATTCATTTATCATATTACTCTATGGGCATTTATTTGCAGAATGCATTTCAGTTGCGCCGCTTCTGCTTTCCTAATGTGTGCTTTGCCGCATTTCATTAATAAATGTTAACAGCTGTTTAATGGTATAGAGACCTGATGTTCCCCTCATGTATCACCGAATAGGCATGCTGATTCTTCTACCTAAATCTGAACACATTAACAGAAATCGTCCATCTAATGATGGGATGAAAGTTAAATAGAAATAAATGGCTCAGAAAGTGGCTCTGTTAATTGAAATATATTCACATAGCTCAACCCATCCGTTACAGTTTATGCCTGAACCACACAACAATTCTGCTTACAGTGTTTGCAGCTAAATAGCTAAAAAAATTTAACTTGTTTGTTGAATTGCTCTTTGCTTGCCTATAACATAACCTATGCTTCTTTCACAATTAAGATTAATGATGTTTGTAATCAAAATTAAAAACTGACTACTTCATAGCATATCTTTCAAGAATTTCTGTGTAATAAGAAAATAAAAGGGATTTAGGTAAATCAAACTGCTTTTTCCTGGTGTCCTAGGCCAAAACAAGCATTTAACCCCTGCAGTGTATGGGTCACTCCACTGCAAGGGTAGTTTTTTCATTTCCCCAGAGTTCAGTTTCAATATAGAGTGATGTGTTGAAAGCAGAAAAAAATGGGCAAACGTAAGAAATTGTGATGGCTACACACAGGTCAGAGCAAATACAAAACTGCAGCTCTTGTGGGATATTTGCTGTGGTCAGGACTAGGGATGGGCTGCACGTTCGAGTCGAACCTATGTTCGACTCGAACATAGCATGTTCTAGCGTTCGCCGAACATTATGGGATGTCCGCTGTCTGTTCGACCGTGTGACATCCCACAATGCACTGCGCCGTCCGAAACGGTAATTGGCTACAGTCCTGCACCTGACCGCAGGTCAGGTGCAAGACTGTGCCAATCAGGGCTCAGTACAAATATAGAGCCATGATTGGGCAAAGTCACGATGACTCTGCCCAATCATGTCTCACAGCTAAGTCCCTGCAGCACACTATATAAGGCTGCTGACACCGCGGCCCTGTGTAGTGTGTTGAAGGAGATTGATAGAGAGAGAAATATAGAGAGATATAGAGATATAGAGCTATACAGATATAGAGAGATAGAGAGAGAGATAGAGAGAAAGAGAGAGAGAGAGTTAGTAATTGCAGATTTATTGAGATTGATAGAGAGTTATAGAAGAGTTCTGTATATATCAGACTTCTGTATATATCAGACTTCTGTATATGTCAGACTTCTGTATATGTCAGACTTCTGTATATGTCAGACTTCTGTATATTTCAGAGTTCTGTATATATCAGACTTCTGTATATATCAGACTTCTGTATATATCAGACTATGCTGGAGGTTGTTCATCCACCACGCCTCCAGAAAGCTGCTGATATGAGGTCTGTCTGCTCCACCCTCTCCTCTTCGTCCTCCTCTGCAGATTTCTCCGGCGAAGCCGCAGTTCACTAGAAGCATGCCAGGGGCTACGCAACGGCTCAAGCAAAAAGATGCCATGCTGTGCTTGAGCTGGTTTGTTTAGGGGACAGGAGCCACACGGGGCAGAAATTCTGTCAGCTTTGCCGGGGCAGGCCCAGAGGTGGTTAACACCACGCCAGCTGGAGCCGGGAATGGTTGTCGGTGATAATGGCAGCAACCTTCTCTCCGCCCTACGCCTGGGTAAGTTGACGCATGTTCCATGCCTGGCACACGTGCTAAATTTGGTGGTACAGCGTTTCCTAACCAGGTACCCAGGGCTGGCAGAGCTCAGGCAAACCAGGAAAGTCTGCAGCCACTTCAGACGGTCATACCCGGCAAGTGAATTCCACCTTCCCAAAAACCGCCTGATCGGTGACATGCCCACCGGGTGGTACTCAACATTGGCAATGCTGCAGTGTCTGCACAAGCAGCAGAGGGCCATCAATGAGTATTTGTGTGAGTATGGCACAAGGACAGGTTCAGGGGACCTCGGGTTTTTTTCCCCCCGTCAGTGGCTGCTGATTAAGGATGCATGCACTGTGCTGTCACCATTTGACGAGGCGACGAGGATGGTGAGCAGGGACAGTGCATGCATCAGTGACACAATCCCTTTGGTGTTCCTGCTGGAGCACACTCTGCGGGGAATTATAGAAGTGGCACTAGAGGCAGAACAGCGGTAGGACGAGGAAGACTTCCTTAGCTCTCAAGGCCCTCTTTATGAGTTCGAGTTAGAACCGAACACTGGGGTGTTCGGCTCATCCCTAGTCAGGACCTACTAAAAGTGGTCCAAGGATGAAAACCAGTGAACCGGCGACAGGGTCATGGGCGGCCAAGGCTCATTGATGCACGTGGACGAGCGAAGGCTGACCTGTGTTGTCCAATCCAAAAAAAGAGCTACTGTGGCTCAAATTGCTGAAAAAGTTAGTGCTGGTTGCAATACAAAAGGTGTCTGAACCCACAGTGAGATTTGAAGAATGTCACCAGCACACCAAAGATCTTTCAAGAATCACATAATTTTCATTTATTGAACAAGTTGTCAAAAAATAGGAACATGAGAGATTGCCCCAGAGAGAGACTGCCTTAAAGACATTGCCATGTGGAGAGAGTGCTTTCAAGAGATTACCTTAAAGTGTATCTAAACCCAAAGCAAAAATGTAATACATTGTACTTACCAATATGTAGATGTGGTGGCTCTATCAGTATTTTCTTTTCATGCTAAGAAAGTTTTTGGCATTTACATAAACACATGATGATCTTCAGAAATGTAGTGTGCTTGTCACTTCCTGTGAGCCGAAAAGAATACACAAAAATACTTATCTTTCTTGTGGAAATTACCAGTCCCATCAATACTCCATGTAATGAAGAATAATCAAGGCAGAAATATTTTAGAAGTCAACTTTATGTGACTTCTATGACACCTATAGCTTCCTGCTACAAAGGGACAAGAAGTGTGTTATTTGGTGGATTACCAGGTGAAAATAAAGGGGGAAAAGCCCAAACAAAACTAAAGCAGCCAGCGCATCTAAGCCACCTTTGTTTTTGGGATTAGATTTATTTAGAGACTTCCCGGAAGAAAGACTGTCGGGGGGAGAGACTGGAGTGACTGTTTTGAGAAACTTAAATGGAGACAATGCCTCCAAGAAAAGACTATTCTCAAGTCAGACTGTGCTGAAAAGAGGTTGGCATGTGGACAAATGTGTGCACAGGTTGGTTCAAAACACATCACATTAAGCCTTCATCATCCCCCCACTTGTTCCAGCCCCCCTTACCCAGCTCATGTTCTAACACAGCTTTGCCTTTTCGTCAGCACTCCCTACTACCGGCCTGTGTTCCACTCCCCGGCACTCCCTTGCTTCTGTCCTGACACAGGTTCCTCTTTTCACCAGCCCCCCCAAAAGGAAGCAGCTGTTTTAATAATGATTAACATGAAACATTAAAAATGCCAAATTCCTATAAATAACAGGCTCAGGGCATAGACTAAACTTGCACATAAAGTAGTGCACCTGTTCAAAGTAATAAAACAAAAGTAATATTTCAAAAAAATATCTTTGATAAGGGTCTGCTCTGATATGTATGTTTTTGGGTTTTTTGCATGGCACATGTCTCCTAGGGCGGCACCCAGCTACTTACGCCCTTTGGTTGGAAAGAACTGATTTTCAAAATTCCCCTTACAAACAGGAAGCCCACCAGCTTGTTATAATAACCAGATCCTCCCATTCAGAACAGAAACAGGTAGAAATTTGCAACAAAGTTTGTTAAAATCTTTGTAATGAGCACAGATCACTACAAAAGGATTTATTTTTCCTCAACAAAAGTGGAATTACTCTTTAATGGAGAACTATGGGGTAAGTGTTTTTCCCATAGTTCTCCTAAGGGTAACGGGAGGACATAAACTAGCGTCCTCCCATAACCCAAAGCTCAGTATATTGCGAGCTACAGCTCGCGGTATACTGAGACCGCCGCAGCCGGGACGACCCAGCTGCGTGATTGACAGCCGGCTCTGCCTGTCTAGAGGCAGAGCCGGCTGTAGCCGCCCCCTTCCCCGTCCGTTCTGCCAGTCAGTGCTGGAGGATCGGAGCGGGGAGGGGGGGAATCCCTGCAGGGAGCCGTGAGTGACAGTCACGGCTCTCTGCAGGGACATGATCGAGAACTGAGCGAGTATGTGTTCGCTCACTTCCCGATCTATTGAGCAGACGTGTGACAGCTTCATTGTCACACGTGTGCTCGAACTATGAGGTTGAGTGAAAATCACTCACCTCATAGTTCTCCTTTAAAGAAGATCATAGAGAGGATACCTGAATACATGTTGTTTATGTACATGTAAGTCAGGGATATATTGGTGGCACCTGATCTTTTTTTCAGGAGTTACTTTCTGCTACAGGGTAGGTTTAGAACCCATTTTAGGTAATGGTTCCCGAAGTAAAAGGTTGCCCAGATCTGCACAAGAATGGGTAAATATACAGGAATCTGCAAAATTTCAGTTTTGCAGTAATGTCTAACATTGACTCTTAAAGGGAAGCCCTAATGATACAGGATTTTGTTATTGTGGAAGAGTGTTAATAGGGTTTGCAACAGTCATGTCTGCTGTAAGGTGATCTAAAACAAGAAGATTTGTATTGATGACCCATCAAACTAAATATTAGGCATACTACTGGCATTTGACATGTTTCCTCTTTAGTTGAACAATGATCCATCCAGCCTATTTCATCTCTGGGGTGTAGTGCTCTGTGTGCTAGGTCATGTTTTATTTTGTTTAAAAAAGGTTTACTGAGGACAATACTGAACATGGCTTGAAATGTATCAATTAAATCTTCAGGACCTGATTCCTCCTTGGAGCCCCTTAAGACTGGGGTTGTTTACTTCTGCCACTAATGCCCATGTCCTCTAGATGGCTCTGCAAGTCTTGAATAGTAAAATATCAGGTAATGAATTGAGATTGTATTTTGTAGATCTCTTTATAGTAGATAATTGTAGTGTATCATCATCACCATCTACCCTCTGGGTTAACTATTGGAAATTTGTATGAAAGCAACTTAATTTCTGAAGACCAGGTTTGCTTGACTTCTTGTATTGAAATCGTTTTTTAATTGGCATATGGTGTATGCCTTCTTGTCAGAAAGGCATGTTCTTTAAACTTTAAGTCAGAAGAGGATTGAGAGTAAAGAATTTATGCTTGTTAGAAGGCCCTTTGGAATAATGTGACATGCTTTGTGAGTCAGCATGCAAGGGGGTGTCATCCCTTTCATGAAAAGGTGAATCCTTATTGGGTAAGGCAGACTGACAATGTCTGGATGACATGTGAGAATCATCCCTGTGAGTATGAATGGGGCATGCACATGAGGCACTTGGCACAGCTCAAGGCTCCTACTTGTTGGGTGATTGTCCTGCTGATCAGAGAGAAGCGATGACCAGTTTGAGTGCCCCTCTGCATACCCCCATGTACTCACGTGACCGTCTGTATCTTTGAGCACAGGACCGGCTGGAGAGGAGACTGGTGTGGAGCCGTCATCCTTTTTCTGAGAACATGGCCTCTGGAGAACAGAGAGTTGAGGAGAAAGTAGAAGGTGCTTTCTCTGATGGTGTAATTGCTGTGTAGTGGAGCAGTTGCATGTGGCAGCAGGGAATCTCAAGCCAGTACCATCTTGGTGTGGGCACAGCCATCAGTGAGGTCCATGCTTTCACAGTAATTTTGGACAAAGAACATGGATGAGGCTCAGAGCAACTGTTGCAATGCAGTTTTGGAGACTGTGGGACATTTTTCCCTGATGTGAGAGTGAAAGGCTGCTGTTTGCAGTAAAACCACAGACTCTGTGATTGTTATTTAAAGATTTAAATTACTTTTACTTATCCAGAATACCAGGCCTATAGTACAATACTGTTTGGCCTTTTGTCCTTTTTCCACTTTGGGCTGGCAAATCTAGTCAACATCTGATGTGCAATGAAATTGATTTTACTGGAGTACTAATTCCAAATAGGGAGACATCAGGGAAACAGGTGCACATAGTGAGCGGAAAAGACTTTTGAGCAATTACTATATTTACATGGCTTTCATTAGGGATTTTCAGTAGCCAGTATTAACAATAGCTTGGCATTTACCAGAAGTCGACATGGATTCAGAAAAGGCTAAATGATGCTTTAAAATCTCCTCTTTGCCTGGTATGCAGCTTAATAAGTAGGGTAGTAAAATGGAAAATGTTTTCATACTTACCGTAATTTTATTTTCCTGGTTATACTCCATGGCAGCGCTGACAAATGGGTTAGCTCCTATTTTCCGCTAGGTAATAGGAGCAAGAAAGGGTAAAAGACTAACCCCTTCCAGCCCATATAAGCCCCTCCTTTTCTGAGCTCCCTTGTCTAGTCACAAGCTAAACTGTCCCGAGAGTGGGAGCCCAGCGCTGCCATGGAGTATAACCAGGAAAAGAAAATTACGGTAAGTATGAATACATTTTCCATTTTCCTGGCCATATCCATGGCAGCGCTGACAAATGGGGAATACACAAGCAAGGAAAGGGTGGGAAAAATAAACCATTCAACTAAACACATTGCATGCCGAAACATTTATTATGTGACCTAATGGCGAGAAAGCAACACACTTCTGCCAAATTGGTCGTTAATCGCAGCTCTAACATCCAGTCGGTAAATGTTTGATAAATGTAGACTTGGAGGCCCATGTTGCCATTCTAACGATCTGGTCAGCAGAAACACACGCTGCTGCTGCCCATGAAGATCCTCAAGGATGCAGAGGATTCTAACTCCACAGGGCTGAATTCAAAACA
Organism: Nanorana parkeri; assembly: GCF_000935625.1. Classification (NCBI taxonomy): domain Eukaryota; kingdom Metazoa; phylum Chordata; class Amphibia; order Anura; family Dicroglossidae; genus Nanorana; species Nanorana parkeri. The sequence continues at coordinate 43,932 of NW_017306334.1, forward strand.
GAAAAAGGTTGCATTAGCCTCTTGCAAAAAATAGACACTCTTTTACTCCTCTCTACCAAGCCACCTCACCTAGGCTCTATAGATTTGGTCCTGCGAGATGAGATACAGTCGTCCATGTTGCTATCTTCCAGTCAGGATCAGAAAACCCAGCAGAGCAAAAAAATTTAATTTTTTCAAAAATGAAATAAAAACGTTTTTTTTTAAATTTTATTTAAATTTGGCACCAAAAAAAACAGCCCCGTCCGATTCGCACACGTGCAGAAGGATTGCGAAGCTGCCACTGCCCATACTGTTTTGCCCTTACCTCGATGGAGCAGCTGCAGAAGGGACAGACACACAGGAGACCAGCCCAGGTAGGCAACCATCGCTAGTGCTTACCTGATCGGCGTAGGGGCTGTGAAGCTGAAGCCCTTGACCCCCATAGCACGGCCACTACCCCCAGGATCACCGCAGGCCTCTTCCAGGCATCAGGAGCCATCCACCGTCTCCTCAAGGGGACACGGTTGCACGGGGCCGAGACTCGAGGACTCCGCAGGGAAGAGAGGCTGAACTTCCCTGCGGCTGTATCAGCAAGATTCCTTAGAGAAAAACATTAAACCTCCTGCCCTAGGGGGATAGGAACAAAAAAAGACAAGGGAGCTCAGGAAGAGGAGGGGCTTATATGGGCTGGAGGGGGTTAGTATTTTAACCCTTTCTTGTTCCTGTTACCTAGGGCAAAATAGGAGCTAACCCATTTGTCAGCACTGCCATGGATATGGCCAGGAAATATAAACAAACACACACTACCTTAAAAATAACTTTATTCAAAACAAAGACTGTTAGGATACCATGTGCAGGTTTCCTGCAAAGCAGGAGTGACCAGATATGTGAGCTGCACAAAGGATACTGGAACCAAAAAGTTAAAAAAAGAGACAAGGTTTATTGAGAACACAGGTGAAAGTTAAAGTAAAAACTGTACGTTGTTTACCCATATCTTCAGAAAAAAATGACTTCTACTGTTGAGGTAAACGACCTGCTTCCCTATTTATAATGGTCTGGCCCTCTAGCAACTTCAGCGTGAAATTATAGCTAATTATAGCTAATTTGCCTACAAACGCCAGGTGGTCATAATAATCTGGCCACTCAGTGTATATAGTGTAATGTAAATAGGTAAGCCATATTAGTCCAGTAGACAAGATGTAAAAAAAGAAAAAAAAAAACCCCAGAGTATTGCAGTATGCAATGATACCTTTATATATAAACAGGACATACAAGGCAGAAGGATACAAAGAGCAACAAATAAAGAGGTCAGGAATAGATTCAAAATGGAAGTAAGGTACACCGGGAACGGGTTTGGCATTAGGGTCAGGAGGAGCACAGGAAGAAGGTACTGACAACAGAATCAATATCAGGATCTGGACAATAGGTTTCCAGGCTAAATAAAACCAAGAGTATGGGCACAAAGTAAAAATGCTGAGGCACTGTGAGACTCAAGAGGAGAAGCTAAATTTCATCCCTGCAACCAGTGTCAAGTGGAGACCAATTGCTAGGAGGTGCTGGATGCTGGGAGACACCCACTGGTGAACGCAAGAACTACATGCTTTAGGTCCCAGGGTCACAGTGCCACCAGAAGGTGCTTTGGTCTCTGAAATACACTCTTTCCCTTTATTGCCACATTGATTAAAAAAAAAGTAAAAAATGTTTTTAGGGTTAAAAGTTGGATAGCAAAAGCTCCTATATTTTAACTGTGTTTCTTCTAGCCTCACAGTGACTCATTATAATAGATAATCATAGTAGGAACTGGACTGTAGGATTCTATATCTCATGGTCCAGTTCACACATTGTTATTAATTTGGTCTTTTATTCAATGTAATAGAAAACATTGTGGTTACAAAGCAAACCATAATCTGGTACAAATCTTAAACTTTGTGGATCATCTTGTTCAAATTCCATTTCGGAGTCAGAAAAGGTTGTGTGATTCTTGAAATACCCAGTGCAATATAAATATACAACTAATTGGAAGTTTCATTCAGAAGAGACTTATTTGTATAGTAAACCTAAGAAAGTAGGATTGATGACTGCATTATTCCGGTCTGTATCTTCTGTACTCACCACATTTCTTTACTTCTCCATAGTTGTTGTTTTTCAATTTGTTCATTCTTCTTAACATGAGTAACGCACATTTTCTGTGACACTTAATAAGAAAAAACATCTTCATTTTACAGCCTCCCGGTAGATTACCTCTGTAAAAGGATCGACAGTGCTCTCATTCTAATGTGAAATGCACTATGCTCCCTCTACATTGAAGAATCACTACAATGGAAATCTGCAGTATTTTCAAGACTACAGCAACAAAAAGCCCTTCACCGAAGAAGAAATGGATTTGTACTGTCATTTTAAAGCACATTTTACAAGCGTATGAACTATGTTTATCCCATCAGGATAACATCTCTGCAGTGTCCTATAGGTTACTTCAGCATTGCTCGACCGTTATAACGCTGCTTCTGTTTAAGTAGTCCCGCAGACTGTTTCCTACACAAAACACTAACAACTATGCAACATTTTGTCAGGGTCTTAAAACCCAAAGGAAATAGACCAAGAATGATGGATGAAGGTGTGAAATATATTTGTCACTCCATTGGGAAAGGAATTAATCAAGTGTCAAAACTGCTAAAGACTGCAGGGAAGCCTTGAGAGAGGAACAAGCCAATATGCTGAAAACATCTCGGACATATCCTGATTGTGGTAGGGGACTGGAGTGTTGAATCTAAGGACAACACTCTGTTCCATCCATCAAGAAGTACATAAAGATACAAAATATACAAGCTGAGTATCGTTCAGATGCTAAAACTGCATCTCATGTAACGTCATTTAGATGCTCTAGTATACAGGGCCAGGCTTTAGTGATATAACTGCACAGGCTAATTTTACTGTGCCATATTTTATCACCACATATCTTTGTGGATTCACAGGTCCATGCCCTCTCACATTCATAAGTAATCATTAATTATCAAATGAAATGTTAACTCTTTATTACTTTACTTTGTGTGATTCGATAAGAAGCAATTGAAATGTTGCTATCTGGACTGCATTTCGCCTTCCTAGTCTGTTGCTTTTGTGACCTTTCCTAAATATGGCCAGTTATAAAAGTGATGATACTGAATAAAACCACATCAGCTTCACCATTATCCTCCTGAATAACAAAACACATCTCATTGATGTGAATTGTATCAGTGCAAGGATCCAAGTGCAGGAACCTCACGCAGTTTTTGCCCAAGGAAAGAAGAGGGTGGTACAGTATATTCATTTAAAAACTACGAGCAGACATAAAAGACACCAATTATTGCTTTTATGTAATCTTAAGTACTACCGTAAATTTATTTTTTCAGTATAAGTACCTGAATTTGACTTGGCTTCGGCCTCTTGCAGTCCTTAGAAGAGTTCAGAGATGGGGAGGGAGAAGCACAACAAGAAGCAATATAAGGTGCATGATGACAGGGTGGGAGAGCAGAATGACCGAAAGATGAGAGCACCAGTAGACTTTTCTTTTTACTGTCCAGTTAAAGGGTGGCGGCCCAGGAGACCTGGAAAGTGAAAGTGAAACTACAATAAGGAAATATCATGTTCCTTCCCCTGCCATGTTTTCATTGACATAGCTTAACTTAAAAAAAAATCTAAAAATTGATGCTTACATTTTTAGTGCTTTTTACTAGCTTAGAAATCCTACCTAGCTTCCTTCCAATGTAATGTTAAGGAGGGGGCTGTGTGAAGTTATGTTTACTCTAATTAACCCTGTCTGTACTGTGCTGGCAGATTTGTATTATTATTATTATTTGTAAACTAGATTTGAACACTGTCTGTCTTAAAAAAAAGATTAAAGACTTAGAAGCATTGTGTGAATGAAAGAAAGCTCAGTCTGTCCCTCTACATTCACGTACAAACTGCCAAGTGTAGCCTGGAATCTGCATAAAGGTCTTCACCAAAGTTAACAAACAAACAGCTAAAAAGTAAGAAATATGTTTTAAATTTTTTAGGTATGCTGTGTGAATGGGAACACATAACAAACATATAGTAGGGTTTCCCCAAATTTGACTGCTAAAGTGGAACTACACTTTAAATCTCAGGACTGGATGGACAGCAATAAAAGTCCTTTTGGCAGGTAAAACAGATGTTGTAAATATATGTATATATACTGTATTTTATCTTTGGATTATGGAAGTATAACTCAATGTAAATATATGTATATATACTGTATTTTATCTTTGGATTATGGAAGTATAACTCAAAGATAGAGGTAATCTCATCTATTATATGCATTGCATTTGTGATATAAGAAATAATTTAACTCTAAATAAAGATACTTGATTCACTGATTTATACAGTCATATAACGATTTGTGACTTTGGCCACAGATCTCTGACCTCATCCAAATATCCTTATTAATTTAATGAAAGGATTGCTTTATATCTTAACATAAACCAAACTAAGGCTGGACAATAATAGACAGTCCAATCCTATCCTATCTTGATGTCCTGATATGACTTTGTGGTTAAGAGCTTTAGCACTGAGCCATGTACAGTAGTTATTCTGCTAGTGGGTGATTGCTATATGACCTGCTTGATACTTCCCTGGTATTGATCAGGATGTACGGTCGGTGTGGAACCGGCATGCACTGCCTGAGTGCCAGCTTGGGTGAAATTTTGTTCAAAAAAACTGGGTGACTGAGGCATGCAGCACTTAGAGCATGATTTAAAATGAGTCTGTCATGAGAGAAGCATGGCTTCTGGTCTCCTTAAAAATACTATTTGCCTGGCTTTGAGTGACGAGTGTTAGAGAAATGTTAGAATTGCTTGTCTCAATACTTGTTTTAGATCAGCGACTCAGACAGCACTAAAGCCAAAGCATCAGACAGCATGACAGACAGACAGACAGAACTAGCAGAGCTACCTAAAATAAAAAAGATATACTCATCCAAACATCCGACCCGGCTGACTGTTAGACCAAACCCTGCAGCCACGCTCCCCCTCTGCTCTGAACCCATGATGTCATCATGCCCAATACAGTGCATTGTAGTGAGGATGGCAAGGGGCATTACACCGCCTGAGCAGAGGGGTAGTGAGGCTGCAGGGACTGGTCTAGCAGGCAACTGGGTTTGATATTTGGGGGAGTATATCTTTGAGCACTTAACCCTTGCCGTGCAGGGGTAGCCCCACTTCAAGATTTAAGATTTCATATGCCTGGAGTTCTTCTTGAAACAAGTCTACAAAACTAGGTAAACAGTGTACAATTATATAAACAAAGTAGTTCAATGATAAATGGTTCATTTCATAAAGTTATAAGTATTATATCATTCGTGGGATTCATTGTTTATACAGAATGTTCAATATATTATCAGAAAGGAGTATTACAACTCTCCTCATCTTTGACTACTCCTTGACTACTGCAAAGACACAACAGCCAACTTTTTGGAAGCTGGTAAGTGCCGTCCCTGATGATGATGATTAGAAAGAATATTTCAGGCTTAGATATACTGAGTAGCATGTACAGAGAAGACTAATGAGACCATTTACTATTGGTAATTATATTCATAATCTTATTGGTGATTAAAGCACACTCATAAATTAAGATAAATTTATAACAGATAAACTAGGAGTTGGCACCCATCTCTTGAGCTTGTGGTAAATAAATTGAAGAAGAGACTCTTCTGTCACCTTGAAAGTGACGGCTCACTGCTTGTAATCAATCAAATGATTTATACATTGTAAAGTTTCCCTCTCTTTGCTCAGTGACAGTAACAGAGTTCATTTCTTCTCGCTTTGGCAGGACACATCCAAACTATTGCCTGTACTGCAGCTGCTACTCTGTGATTACATAGAAACACATGAGTGCAATTATACAGTCATAATCACTTTATGCCATTTATTTACCTCAATGTGGTTGTGTGTTGGAATAGCTTTTGTTAAATTGTTAACCTGTTTTAAATAATTCAACGTTACCTATATTAGAAATGCTAGTGTTTTAAAATCTGAGAACTAAAATAAATATTTCATATGCCATTTTACACTTTCAAAATTGTGATTTTAAAATATATCTTTTCTTATTGCTTGTCCCAGATGACCTTATTCTCTGTCACACTGCTTAGCTGTATAATGGGATAGCTTGTCAGGTGATAAATTAGAAGCATTGCAGTATAATGGGTGGTAGGCCCATTAATATATGAATAGGCACACTTAACATTTATAGGGAAAAATTACTACCGCCTCTCCATGTTCTAAAAGGACAATTATCAAGTGGTGTGTACAATAAAATACAGCTATACACCAAACGTTGGCTTCAAATCTCCTGTCATTTTTACCTAATTTCCATGTTGCCATTGCTGACAACATCATCTAAGCCTGTATTTTCCATTTGGAAACAGATGGCTTCATTCCTAATCTTTTCACCTGGTATCTCCCATCCTGAATTTATATGAGATCATTGTCCAAGTACCATTGTATCAAATTACTGTAAGATGCTGAATTTACACAAGTCTAGTTGTTCCTACAAAAAGCATGAGTAAAATGAATCTCAGTGTTTAGTATATGTGCAGGTGGGTGCACGTGAACCGATGATCTCTGAAGATAGAGAGTATACACTGGAAACCTATCTTGCACGATGGCAGCAATGTATATGTGCATTATTTCCCAAGCTAGTTTTATAATAGTTGTACCTTTTCTCGAATTTTAGTTAGCCACATACCAGTGCAATACCCTCAAGACACCTGAATAAAACACATTTTCATAAATTGTGTTTTGTGCCTAATATAAAGATGACCAATGAATTTAAATTGGAAGCAATACCTATGCATGATATACTGATGCATAAGCACTGTTTAAAGAAGTTGTTTTAAAATGTCAACAACTTTGTTCAGCATATATAATTGTAACTTAAAGTGACACTAAACTCAGATGTTACATCTCAAAAATGCATTCAAGTACCCTATTAAGAAAAATGTATGTTATTTGTGTATCACTCAGCTGTAGATCCTCAAATCATCTCTGAATTCATGCTGATACTGTCCTTCCTTCTGGAGGGGGGCTACTTTTGTTCCCCATGGCCCCAGTGTGTGTGTTGTAAAGTAGCTACTTCTCCAAGCTCACTCATGTGATGGACTACAATTTCAATACAAATTAGTAAACTAAACATGAGATTGTAGTCCATCACGGGAGTGAGCTTGGAGCGGTGACTACTTTACAACACACACAGGGACCATGGGGAAAAAAAGGAGCCACCCTCCAGAAGGAAGGACAGTGTCAGCACAAATTCAGAGATGGTTTGAGATCTACAATTGAGTGATACTCAAATAAGATACATTTTTGTTTGGAAAATGTTTTGCTGTACTTGTGTTGCAGTAAAATACTGTCCGGTGTGGATGCAGACAGTGATAAAAATGTGATAGGGGCAGAGCAGCTGCACGCATCACATCAATTTTAAAATTCAGCCTATTCTAAGTGCTGCAATGCTGTCTATTACAATATTTCATCCTTTTTTCTGTGACATACACTTAAAGAAGCACTCTGGTCAAAATGTGTAATAACCCTTGCAGTGGGGCTACCCCCACACTGCAGGGTTAACTAGAGGGACTAGTCTACGTGTTCATAGTACAAATATTACAAATAGTACAAATCCCCAAAAATCCATTTTATTTCAGGTTGTAGTGCAGTATAACAGTAGGGGGTGAATATTTTTGCAAGGTTTGTAATTTGAAGGATTGGCACTTTTCAAAGAAAATAGGGGAACAAAGGAGTTACGCTTAGTGAAACAGTAATATTTACCAATCTCCAGGACTTTGAAGCCCCTCTGAAGAAGCCCCCGGTTGTTGGGGGGAAACGCGTCAGGGCAGCGTGTGCTAAAGCTTCCCAGGATACCCGCCATTTGACCTCTTACATGGTCGGGTGAGAACAAGAAGTTTTACTGCTTCCAAGTCTAAGGGACGGAGCAAAGCCGGTCTGGACACTGCCTGAATACAGCAGCAGCAGAGTTTGTTTGAACGCAGCTGAGACCGAGGGAAGTGAGCGGGCAGTTGTCAGTGTGATCGTACACAGCTTTCTTATCTCGCCGTGCCCCGGACACACCGCCGTGGGGATTCCACCGCAATCCATCCCATTGTGCGGCCGCACTTGTGGAAATATTCCCTGGATGTTTCCTCGGATTTGGAACTGAATCCCGTGGATTGATGTGAGTCCTAACAAGCTGGGGGAGAGGCATCCACAGAGCCTCCTGATCCACGAATGAATTAGATTCTCTGGAATCAAATTGTTATACACGGTTACATTTCGTTGGAAAAAATTACATGCATGCATCACTGTGGGATCTAATCAGGACTGTCCCCCCTCTTGAGTCACACACAATGTGAGTACAGCTTCGATATTTTGTTTCTATTTTTGATACACAACCATCGTGTCTGCACCAGAGACTTCCTGCCACTTAGGAGACCCGCAGATTGAACACCCATATCATGGCACCAGGGTGATCCTAGGGAAGCTATTTTAATTGTTTTTAGATGTTTTGTTATAGGTGTTCTTACATGTAATTGTCTATCATTAAACTTTGCTAATCAATATTTATATGTTATCTGTTCACTAGACCAACTCCACTTAAGGGATTTCTATTTCTAGGGGACAATCATTTTTTGAATAGTCTATTGAAACCCTGGAGATTGGTAAATATTACTGTTTCACTAAGCGTAACTCCTTTGTTCCCCTATTTTCTTTGAAAAGTGCCAATCCTTCAAATTACAAACCTTGCAAAAATATTTTCCCATGTCTACCTTCAAGCTGAATATAACAGAGGGTCCTCTCTCTGCTGAATTGTATTTCTTAAAATGTTTTTTGCATTGATACATGTCCGCCATGGCAGTCCAGCTCCCTCTGCCATTTGTTTGATGATTACTTGCTTATTTCCCTTGAAAATGGCCAAAATTGATATATAAGATTTGCCCGGCCCCCTCCCCGGGGGAAGGGTTTAGGTTGCATGAGGTATGGATTGAAGTTTGCAACTTCTAGAACTTACAATGAGTTTGATGAATGGCCTGCAAATCAAGCCCATTTGCTCATCACTATTGACAGATTCCCTTTTATGGTGCACCATCATTTTATTTAATGAGAGTTTTTCTTTAAAGAAGCAATCCACACAACAAAAACATAATTTTGGATAGCGTGGGTAGGAATTAGGACCCCTGTAGGGTTTTTTACTGCTATGCAGAGATTTGTCATCAACATGATGACAACAGTTTCACTAGACAGGATGTGAAGAAAACATGAACACAGGCAGCATTGAAAAGCTGATTGGGGTTCTAGCCTTTACTTTGGAAAAAAAAAAAGATTTTCATTTCTGTCTGTGTTGTTGTGGGAGATTTGCCGTAATTTCCCCTTCAATGACCTGGACAACATATAAGGGGAAATCTCTCTAACAGAGCCAGGGATAGCTGTAAAGCCTGACAGAGGATCTAGCCTTTCTCCACCCCATCCAAAACATAAAAGTTATTGGTTTAACATACACTTCAACTATCTAGTATCTACCAAAGATTGATTTGACCAGTTTTGGGTGGACTGGCTTTTTAAAGAAAATGGCGGGATACAACCTTATCTTATCAACCTTACAGGCTATATACTTTAACCCACTTGGCTTGACCTGAAATTTAATTTTGGGGAGACTTCTGTTTAACAGAAAATATATTTTTATAAGCATTATTCAACAGACTTACCATAGTATAGACCTAATATGGTATAATATTCATATACATCCTTGGGATATTTTTCAAGATTTCTGCGTCATTTGGACTGTCTGGATCTAGCATTGAGAAATTAGCATTTCCAGTAACAGCTGAGTCAGAATCATTTTCTGTTCTGAATTCACACGTTTGTAAAGAATCAATTTATATTAATGAAATGACAGTGAAATGAAACTGTGAACTGTACAGGAAAAAGTTCTGATGCAATTTGAAAGGAATATCATTTTTCTGCATATCTTTAAAACATAATTATTGTTACATTTAGTCTGAAGTCAATATGTATGCCCAGTAACAATGCAAAGCTGGGTGGAATATAATGTTAAAGAAGACCTTGCATAAAAATGACATTGAAATCTGCAATATATTCTGTTGTAAAGAGCCTGGCTTCATAGATGCTGTAGCATTAAAGCCCAATTCCGAGTTCAACCCCCTGGAGGACTCTTCACATCTGTTTCCTTTTTTTTTTATACCTACCTTTTATAGCTGTCTTCAGGCCAGTCATGTGGGAATTCTTCCTCTTCGCCTCGTGTCTGACTAGGGGTGGTCCTCCGCCGATGTAGAGAATGGTGCTGATGCAATGATGATTCCAGTACTGTCCTGTGTACTCTGCAATGTAATCTTAAACCAAGTTATTGACCCCAACCAGGTTACCTCTGGGACAGTATAACACCGCTACCCTATTTTATAAAGATGAGAGGGGGAGGTGTTTTGTAATTATTAAACATTTTCTATCCTAGGGTGACAATGCTACTCCTTAACAGATACAGTACAGTAAGTAAACATTAAGCTAAGACTGTGTGTTACTGGTAGGACCACCAGGTGAAGAGATAGAAAAAAAGCCTGAGAAAAAAAATGAAAACTAGCCACTACATCTAAGGACTAGCAAGCCGCTAAGACAGTGGCCTGAGGATACCCTGAAGAGAAGGTGGGAGTAAAAGAAAGCATCATCTGTGGAGTTAGTGATAAATAGGGAGAGTGAATATCCACTGAGTATGGTTGTAATAGAACCCATTAAATAATGGGGCCCAATCATAACAAATTGCTTCTCATATTTACCAGCTGTGTGGTAAGGGAGGCAGAGCAACAGCCAGTACAGGCATGTATGGTTGTCTAAAGAATGGTAAAGCTTTCATCACTTCTGATGAGAACTTAGAGATCTGTTTGTCAATTTTCTAAAACGACTCGGAAAATTAACTTGTTCCCCATTATCATAAAAAACAGATATGCTATGTTAACCCTAATCTCTGTTACAGGTTGTTTTTATATAACTGTATTGTGTATTGCTTGCTTTTTATTGATGAAATACATATATTAGGGTTCGTTTACCTACCAAAATAATTTGTATTTTTGTCCATTCAGTACTGTGATTCACACAGCTCTGCCACACAGCACAGTTGTGCCTGAAAGGGGGAATGATTTTTGTCCTGCAGTTTCACTATTACTTGCAGGTGTCCTCCCTACCCCCAACTTGTGAGTGGACAGGGAAAGGAGAAGCAGCACACGGATGACTCACTGAGTTCTGTTGTACAGAGGCTGTTACCAAGGCAAATCCAGTTACTTACATTGCTTGCATTTTACATTTAAGAATATATTAATGATTACAAATCTACAATCATTTGTGCATTTTTTTTATCTCCCTGCAGCTCAGCAAGTAGCATGACATTCTGTTGTTCCTAGAACTTAAAATGTGAATTGCTCAAGACCATCAACCTTTTATCAGTCAGATATTAGTGATACAGTCACAGCTTTAAAACCTTCTTTTCGGGGCACACGCAGCATTTAAGAATTCGCTCTTGGTATTGACACAGAGCATGGTTGGATATTATTAGACTAAATGAGATTTCTGAGCATGGCTGCTTTCCATTCAAATTGAGATGGGGACTTCAGCAACTGTGGAGCACACACCGCCATCAAGAACACACTTGGCAAAGTCTCCAGCAGGAAAATAAAATAGATATTAATCTTACAGCTGGCTTAGATTAAAATGTTATTTTTACAATATTAATTTCATCCCTTCCATGACCCATTTACAAAACTTTGCAACCTTTAATAAAAGCAATCTTTCATTTAAACCTGGGAGATCATAAAACCACATCTCCTGAAAATGGCATTCAGAATCTGCGGGAGCTGATAAACTTCAGCAAGAAGACAAGTACGTTTCTCGCTTATTACACCTATCTGGTACACAGCTCTTCAAGATCAAACTTTTTTTTACCATAACCTGAGCCATGAATAGCTGATGATACCGAGTAGTATTAATGGATTCTATACATTTCTTATTGACTCCTTTACAATGTTGGTTATATACTATACAATACGCAGTATAATAGGAATATTGGGATCAATGGTATTGGTTTTTACAGGCCACAGAGCAACATGTGCCTGTGACGGACACAAGAGCTGCAGGAGCTTCACAGCAGGATTAACCGGAGACTTGGGAGGGGTGTGAGATGGGGCTTGCCATGGGGGGAGGTGGGGGAGGGGGTTGCAAATGGAATGTAGCTGAAGCATCTGGAACTATGTTGGGATGCTTTTGTCACCTGCCTGACTCATCTACCTTCTTGATCACAAGCAAAAAGACCCTAATTAGGGTTGCCACCTTTTCTTCCAGTGAAACCTGAACACTCTAGCGACGCACAGAAGTTTTTGGGGAGAATGGGTTGTTGCTTATTATTTAAATAGCGCCACCCGTTCATATATAAATGTAAATATCACAGTCAACACTATTTTAATGGACAGGTGGCAACCCTAACCCTAACAGACACTGAGACTGATGAGATAAGGGTCTACGTGCCCCGGTGCATTATGGGCATTTACTCCTTGGACTGAAAGTTGTTTTTATCTGTTCCTTTAGGGTCTCGGTTGGCCGTGATTCATGTTTATTGATGAGGGGGAAAAAATATTTGATGATTTTGTCTCTAACCACATTTTTGCCATTTGTTGTTCAAATAACTAGTACTGAAGCCAGACAAAGCCAGATAGCCAACATTTTCAGAAATAGACAGCCCCCATATTTCTCATTTGAAAGATGTACGTTAAACATTTTGGGGGGATATACTGTATCAAAACTGGAGCAGACAAAATCTTGAGCAGTTGTCTATAGCAACCAATCAGCTTCTCTCCCAGTTTATTCCGTTAAGATTTGAAAATGAAAGTGAAAATCTGATTGGTTACCGTGCACAGCTGCTCCAGATTTTGTCTGCTTCAGTTTTGATGGATTCCCCTGTTTGAATTTAAATGCATGGTGAATTATTTCTGCTCTTTTCTTTTAGAAACTTAATTTGTCTACATTTGTCTACATCGATGTATACTCATAGTTATTGTGCAATCCTTCCTACAAGAAGCTGATTCCAAAAATAGGTGAGTGGATAATTTCACAAGTACTGTATTAATATGCCTAAATATAATTTGTATACAGTTTCTTTCAAATCATCTATTCTTTTGAGGAAAGAGTTCACTGGAGTTATTTACCCTTATTAGATATGTTTCCTTTGTATGGGCATGGCTTAGGAGTTTTGAGTCCATTCTCTCCGTCTGTTAATTAGATGTTACTTTAGGGCATAGTTTGTTTTGTTTTGTTTTTTTTCATAGGTTTAAAGGTTGGGACCAACTGTTGATAATTAGCCTACATGTTTTGTCCCGTAGGAGCTCCCACTGGATTTCCTTTCACTTCCTGTCCCCAAAACACAGGAGGAAGCAAAGGGGATCTCTACAAAGTGAGGCGACTTCCCCTCTTAGACCGTTCGGCTAATCCTTGGGCTCGCTCGGCTGCAGAAACCCTTTGGTTCAGCCAAACTAAATGGCTGCTATATGTGCTATTCTCAATAGCGCATACATCAAGGCAGCGGAAGTAGACAATTGAATGCACCCAAGCCGAATGAACATGCTTCGGCTTGACTAAGCTGAATAAACAGCCAGAGCGGGGAGAATGGTCTGTCGAAGCGGACTGAAGTAGTAAAAAATAGTTAAAAGATAGAATAAAAAAAAAAACATGTAGTCCCCTTCCCAATTCATACTAGACCCTTCAGGTCTGGTAGAAATGTTAGGGGGGATCCCCAATGTAAAAAAAATGCATGGCGTTCCCCTTGTGCCCCCCTGGCAAAGCACCCTCCCAATGTCGAGGACATGTGGCCTGATATGGTACAGGGCAGGGGGCGAGCTCGTCCCCCCCTTTCCTCCTCTGCCAGGCTGCTGCTTGGATTAAGGGTCTTGTATGGGATTTTAGGGGGACCCTTTGTTTTTCGGGTTTTGGACATTGGGGTCCCCCTTAAAATTAGTACCTAAAGGGTCTGGTATGACTTTGTAGGGGAACCCCACGCTTTTTTTTTTGCACATCATTTACATTAACAGTTTTCATTCTGCTTCACTACCTCTGAGGTAGTGAACAGAATGACCAAGCCGAATGAAGAGCCAAGCGTTCGGAATTCATTCTTTGCTGTTTGGCTACTTGGAGAAAAGAGGTGAACAACAAAATCTCAATGCAAAGCCGTGCTCCTTTATCCACACTTAGTTTTGCTCTTCTTTTAATAAGAGCCATAACCAAAATAATTTAGTATGCCCACTTGTGCCTTCCCACACAAGGTAAGGACAAGGATCATAGCAATATATCTCCTCTGGTAATGCTGCGCTCAGAAAAGTTGATTCAGACACAAAGGGGGAAATTTATCAAAGCAATTGCGACAGTTTTAGCATCTTATATAATTTTTTTGTATGTGCGCCTGTATTGAACTGAGCTTGCACTACTTTTCCAAATTGCACGTGTTTTGTGCCTGTTTTGCACATGTTTACATCTGCACTTGTTCTGCGGCTGTATGAAACTGGAGCATCACCTGACAAAACAATTGCAACTTAAGAAGTCCCCATGACCACTTCTTCAAGAAGCGACAGTTAAGCTTTTTGCCTGGAATTGCGAGTCTTCTTTCCTGGAGTCTATTTAATCTAATTTATGAACAACTTTACACTAGCAACATAAATCTGGTGCAAAGTGCATCAAATATATTATCTGGTGCAAAGTGCATCAAATATATTCCATGCAAGTTCAAACACTCACAATTGCTATGATAAACAATTGCTATGATAAATTCCCCCATAGTGTAGTCTCATTTTAAAACCATTTATTCAAAAATCAAACAATTTTTGCTTACCTCGGAGTTTAGCTTTAATCTTCAAAGAAGAACAGTGGACGAAAACTGAAATTGTATAAAAGGGGCCATCCAAGACTAATACATTTACAAAGCCAACATCAATAGACGAGCTAACACCAATCCTAAAATTACATTTCGCTTTTCAGCCACTTTTCTTCTTTGCTGATGTGATGTTTTTGATATGAGTGGTTGCCACGGTTCTGGTTTGTTTTATTTGGCAAAGACATGCACTGGATATCTCAAAGCTGCCTTGATTAGGTTAGGTCTGGGCTTCTGACTGTTGCTGCTCCTTTAAGAAGGAATAGCCTTACTCCATATAAGCTGCTTCTAATTTATTAATTACTAAATATATGGCCACAGTTTGGGTTCTCCCTTGATTAGAGTAGAACCCCAATATAAAGAGGCCTATAGGCAGGGCACATGGCTTCATGTATGTAACCATAATATGTATAAAAAATGATTTTTATAATTTAACAGGGTTAATCACAAAAGGGTGAAGAGTTTAGAGAAGGCAGGAGAAGTGAACAATCTAGGACAACATAGCTGAACTGGAAAGTGAGCTGAATTGGATAATTTTTCCAAATCAGCTATGTGTCCTAGATTGTTCACTTCTCCTGCCACCTCCAAACTCTTCACCCTTTTGTGAATAACCCTGTATATGTTACAAACAATGTACAGTTTCCTGTGCTGGCTGGGTGGATTGTACGCTGGGTAAATGTAACATTGGGGTCTATTCACAAAGCTGCCGAGGGCAGCCGAGTGAATGACCGATCAGAAGTGAAGTGAGCCGAACACTGTTCGGCTATTTACTTCACCAGGGCCACATTTTCTTTGCAGTCACGCTCTGAAACTCATTGAGGTTTTTGTATAACATACCATTTGGTATGATTTATTTTAAAAAAAACATTAAATGAAGAAATGCCAAGAATCACTACAGAAAAACTAGGAAAACTTGTATTTTCCCTTAGAAAAAAAATCAATTCTGGTTTTTGTCCAAGCTGATGTCACAAACCCAATAACCCTGTTTTTAAGCAGTGGGACAAAGTTTTCTGGAACTATTTATTGCACTTTTAAAGCAGGGATAAACTTATTTCCTTTATGATTCTGAAGTGATTTATAGTTACAGAATGTCACCTGATGATAAATGGTCCTCCTAAAATGTCAGCACGGTATGAAAATGGTGTTTGTACATT
Organism: Nanorana parkeri; assembly: GCF_000935625.1. Lineage (NCBI taxonomy): Eukaryota > Metazoa > Chordata > Amphibia > Anura > Dicroglossidae > Nanorana > Nanorana parkeri. The sequence continues at coordinate 60,020 of NW_017306334.1, forward strand.
TCAGGTCTTTCTTTTTCAGAGAATGTTTCTCTGGTGATAAATAATCACGCTGTTTAATATCTGGCATTCTGGAATGTTTCTGTCAAATAAATAGCATTTATTTCCCTGTTTATTGCACAGATTTACTTGTGGAATATAATTGCTGGCTATGAAATTCCAGACTATTATATGGTGATAAACTGTGCTAAATGAAAAGTACACAGTGCTTTAATACAATGGGCTGCTAACTCTATGTGCTAATCATCACAAGGAAATAAACTGAATCGCCATTTAGCAGAGATGCTGTTAAAGAGATCCTGTCACCAACTTAAACATCGCCGGTAAAAAGCAAAAAGAGTTAAGCATTTTAATTGTTTGTTTGTAACATTTTTCCTTTCCAGAAATGTCTTGCAATATGCATTTAACCTTACTAGGGAATCCTCCAAGAGATTCCATACCACAGTCATAGGTTCCCTCCCTTTCACCACACCATAGCCTTCAATTCTTTTAGAAAAGTCTAATTACTGCCTGTGTTGGCCCAGCATCTTTGACCCTCCCCTACCTACCTTTCATGTAGCTACTGGAGAAGGAGTGAAAGGGAATACTCTAAAACAAGACTTGAGTTACAGCTGGGGCTGCTGACATCACTAAAAGATGGTGGAGCCCAACAGTAGTGTCAAGCCTGAGTCAACACAAGGTAAGCTTTTTTAGGTAAAAAATATGCATACATAACATTAAATGCATGTGTAATCCCTTGGGAAGATTGTTGTTGAATTTAATGGTGTTGCAAAAGCGTCTCTTTAAAGAACACTTCCCGGAAAAAATAAATAATAAATCAATGTATAGTGGTCAACATATGAATAAATAATTAGGGGGGGGACCTTAAAGGGAGCAAGATGACAGCTTTAGATTCCGCCAACCTAGTGCTAGTTGACGTGGAGTGATGTGTGGAGTGAAACACTGGGACACACCTATGATTATTGAATCACAGTGTTATTAAACGTTTCTACACAGGACTCTTAATATAATATCTTGTTGATGGACACGTTTTTGTATTTGTTGTTGTAGCATGGTATACATTTTTTTGAATCGCTGTTTTCTGTAGCTCTGCACTATTATAATATAGGTTTTTTTAATTTGTGTTTTTTCACACTTAAGTGTCAGCAGCTAGTTAAATATTCACAATTAGATTAGTTCAGAAACTTATAACAATAATTTTGTCTAAATACAAAAGGCATGCATATTTCTACTTCAATCTCAGTGTGCTTTGTGTATTTCTTCTAGATCTGTGCAGGAATACAGTGTGAAACTTTGCCTTCATGCCGAAGCTTCCATTATTCAAGACCAGTCACTGCTGCTTCCTCTCCATGTGCAACATGACTGGTCTTGTATCCGCCCCTCCTGTAGTTCTCTTCAGGCAGTTTGTAATGGGTGGGTCTGCTTGATACACAGGCTATGTACAGCCTAGTGATCCCTGCTTAATTACTACTTTGAAAAGGTAATAAATAGGTTTGCAAAGGCATTTGATGCACACAGAGTGGATTTTAATCCTTTGTGGCTATTAAGGAATATATTTGAATGAAAGCTTTTGTGCCTGGAGTTCGACTTTAAGTCTTGCCATGCTGTGTGTATGCATCATTGTGGGTACATTTACAGAAGATTGTACAATCAGACTGTAACATCTGTGGCCAGCTTAAGAAGGATGCAACAACTATAATATAAGAAATATCTTTGAAGAATTGGGGAAGCCTAGAATTATTGCTGTATGTGCCCCTGTTTCAGATTTCCTCTCATCTCCTTCTAATGAAAACATTGTCACCAGGGAAGAAAGTAAGAGAAGATATCGCAAACTGGGCCAGAGAAAAAAATATAAATCTGAGAGGAGAAGTACTTCTTCCCCTTCTCAAAACTAGAACAACGTTTTGGCTGATGTTCCTAGTGAAATGACTAACCAATTCACTTTCATACTGGCAAATCGTTCTAACTCACTTGTATAGATAATTTCTTTGCCTGATATAGGAAACTACTCCATCGTTTATTTCATTACATTTTTTCAGTAAACCATATATACAGTATTGGTTCACAACTCACATTTTTTCTCTATAGGGGATTTGGAAATAGTAACAAATGTAAAATCTCTATTCTGCAACATGTATAGAAATGGAACACATTAAGAGTATATCCGATTATATGTTTGTTTTTTCATATTTACATTTTACTAATTCTCGATTCAGAAACTGGGCTGCTCTACAGAGTTCTAAAACCGTACTCTGGTTCAAAATTTGATCAAAATTGCTTATTTTACAAGACATTGCTCATATATCTTAATTTTATTCTCAATTGAGTGTAAAAGATATTAACTCCTCAGATAAGCTTTTAAACGCCTGTTTGACATATTTACATTACACATTAACCCCTTCATGACTGAGGCCCTTTTTTAATTTTTTGCACCCATAATTTATATTTAATTTACATTTATGAAGCAATTACAAGACTTACTGCATCACTTATATTGCATTTGGATATTTCTAGCCATCATGGGTTCCAGCTCAGAATGATGCTATTAGTATAAAGCTGGTCACAGACAAGTATTTGTGGTAGGGCTGCTTATTCCGTGAAGCAAATTTTGTCCCTAGAGGTACGCTTTAGGGCCATCATGATATGAGATATTCCTTACCTTGTCTTCTGCTGATGTGTGTCCTTATGGATCCAGAGTAAACAGTGGCTTGATGTTCAGCTTCCATACTTCCCCAGTATCTATACAAACAGGACACTGAAAGTTACTTTCAGTGTCTGATGACCAATTTCCCAACAAATCGCTATTGTTCAATTCTGCAAGTGATTCTAATTTACTATCGCAGTTTTCTACCTGGTCTAAAACCGCTTTTGACCTAAAACAGCGACGATTTTGCGACCAAGCTCAGTGATGTGTGAACTTGGTACTCTATTGACTGTGGTACGGATCAGGCAGCGCCCCCAGAATTCCCATTTACTGGACCATTTTTTTTATTATTATATTGTAATTTTTTATAATTATTTATTATATTATAATTTAGGGCTGTGGAAATTAAAACAATATAAAACAACAAATTTCCATGAAAAACAATGTACCGCTTTGGGATGCTAAAATCCTGAATAATCATACTGCCATATGGTAAAATATAACAAATATAAAATAGTTTTATCCCAATTTGGCTTCAAAGGTGGAAACACACATTAAGGCTAACTAAGCGACCAGCTGGAAGCAGTTTTGTTCTGCCATAGGCAGCAAAAGGGTCAATAGATTTTTAAACCCAAGAACTATAATGTGATATACTGCAACTAACCAGTCCTTAGATGTGGTGGTTACATTAGTTTAATTTTTTTTCAGACTAAGAACATTTTAAGTACAGAAAATACCTGTTGATCTTGACAGAAATACGGTGCCCTTGTCACTGCCCGTGAGCTGAACAGAAAGCACAAACATTGTCATCTTCCTCCTGTAAACTACTAATTCCCTCACCCCCTTATGTAATAAAACAGAAAGGAGGAAAACATATCTGAAGTCCAGCCTAGGTGACAACCACGTCTCCCTCTGTATTGTAGTGAGTCAGCATTGCCACCCTACTACAAGAAGTGTGATATTTGCAGCATTACCAGGTGAAAATAAAGGAAAAAATACTGAAAAAAAGAAAACTAATGCAGTCACTGATCCTAGGAACTGCTAAGATGCATCTTTTGTATTGTGGTTTAGACATGCTGTAAGTATAATTAAGTAAATAAGGCCCTTTATGGCTGCTCTTCTTAGATACTCTCAAAATGTTGACTGTCTACATAGAAATGCTCATTCTTCTCCTACAAGCATGGTGTCTTATACATATACTTTGGTTTAAACCATTATCTTAGTGGCTATAGTACAGAGCAGGCCACCATGGAGCATAAGGGCCATACAGCTGTTTCATGCCATTACTTAAACCATTTTCCCACCTTACCTTTCTTAGCTCCTTGGTGCTCTTTATTACTAAAGGTCCACATATGCATTCAGGGCCCATTAAGCACAAGGAAATATGTACCATACTTCTATAGTTGAAAAGTTTTTGTAAGTTTTGGGAAGATTTCTTTAGGTCTCAGAAATAAAGGTTTTGACACTAAACATATTTTGGATATATTTATGATTCAGTTTGATGTATGATTTTCAAAAAAGTCTAAAGATTCTAAATAATTTACAATAAAATCATTTCAATCTGTAGCATTTCATATAACTTCAAATAAAGTAAGTTGACAGGGGAAGAAAGTTATGTCAGTGTACATATAAGTTTTTTTCTGAAATTTGTAATAATATGTCGGTAAAGTGTGTAATAAATATAACCAGAATGAGCAATTGTACAGACGGAATGGCTGTAAGTAGACCCTGATCAAAGTGGGGCGTCTTAACCAGTAACTAATTTGGCACAACATGACAGCCACCATCTGCATTTCTGGAGACTGAAAACCATTTATAAAATATTTATGAGGTATACATCACAGAGCTGTTATGTCAGATCCAGGACCCTGAAAAGAAATACCTAACTTATTATAGTAGAAAAGTTGTTTAAATAGCATGATCTCACTAATCCTGATACAATTCAAAAGTTATTCAAACATTCTTATCCAAACAGGCAGTGTAATAGATACAGTCATTCTGAATGGCAGTTAAAGTGGCACTAAAATGTAAAGTCCACTTTTTAGGTGGGCCCCCCTAGCCTAACAGCATAAAAGTAGCAAAAAAAACCTGTAATGGGGGTTAGATAGTATATTTACCTTTTCCCAGCTTCTGCCAGCGGTGCATAGGCGAGGGGGACATTATCCTCCTTGCAGCAAGATCTGGGAAATCTAGAGCACTCCAAATCTCAATAAGAAGTGCAGCACTGTACTGCAGCATCTTCACCACCGAAGTGGACTTTGCACAGAGTGCAGGGTTAAGATGCAAGAACTCCAGGAAAAATGGTATTAACCCTTGCAGTGGGTTTACCTCCACGCTGCAAGGGTTAAAGTAGAATTCAACCTTTGGGGTTTTGTTTGCATATATCTACTGCTAGCAAGCTGTAGATACACTATGGGGTCTACTCACTAAGCTGCCGAAGGCAGCCGAGTGAATGACCGATCTGAAGTGAAGTGAGCCGAACACTGTTCGGCTATTCACTTCAGGCTGGTACGGCTGATTTCAGCCGTACATCAGCTGAAATCAGCCGTACATCGGCTTGCTTTGTGGCTTGGGGTCGGCCGAACATGCTCAGCCGAATCGGCCGAACCTCCGGCAGGCTACTCACTGCTGTTCGGGCTATTCTTAAAGATGCCGAACAGCAGCGAGTGAATTTTCAAATGCCGCCGAGCGGCATTCGGCACACTCATTACTGAGTTGCTGTTATTCCCAGTTGCTTCCACTGTGTTATAATACCGCTAACAGGTGACTGTGGAAAATTTAGTAGCAAGGAAGTTTCACGAAACAGCTGAATCCAATGATTTGGAGTGGCGTCCTAATACTTTTGGCAATAATAAAATGAAGCTACCAAAAAGGTTTTTACTTACCTGTGTCTCCACCGCTCGCTCCTGACTTTAGCCGGGAGAGGAGGAGAGATACAGGGTAAGTCAATGCAGGCAGCGTGTAGGCGCACAGACTCCATGGGACAGGAAGACACAGCAGTCAGGGCTCAACTATTTGGAAAAAAATTAGCAAACTTTATGGCTGATTCTTGCCTTATTTTGTTCTGTATATTTTACCATTTCAGCTGTCGCACCTGTTTACCCTCTTCTGGGCCAGAGCAATATTTATGTATCTGTTATAGGCCTGTTTATTCAGAAATACCTTTGCATTACTTAGATAACAAAGTACTACTTATATTGTGTTTTAGAACAAGTCAGGCTTTCATTGGTTGATATTTTAATGCAAAAATTATTAAAGTTTTTATGCAATTCCACAGAAAAACACTTTATTTCAACTTTGAACAGTGATAGTTTTAAAAAATAGTGTCACTGTAGCTAAAACATATACATTTGTTGACAGGTTGCTTTAGCTGACACATATGCAGATTGATCTTTTTTAGGCTCCATTCACACCTAGACGTAGCGGGAACACGTATGTTTAGCGTCTGAATAAAGAAGTTTTACACTTTGGACCATGAAGGGCGAGTGACTTCTTGCAATAATTCACGCGGCGCCATCCGCAGGTCATACCAGCAGCCATCTTAGTACACTGGGATTCCGGTCTGGAGTGTGGTGGAATATGGACTATTAGTGGTGGGAATGCATGTTGCATTTTTGATAGCGTTCATGCTCATTTGTTTTCCGCGTTTGCCACGTGTCCCCATTGATTTCAATAGGTTCCTACTATACACGCAGCAAACACGGAAAAGTAGTGCATTTAGTAAAATCTGCCACATGCATTTTTTCCCATTGCGTTTGTGCGTGTTCTAACGTACGCAAACGCAGACAAAGAATGTGTGTACTACCGGCCAAGTTTGGGGTGCCATTAACTAGTAATGGCAATGCAAAAGTGTTTCCTGTTTGTGCTTATTTTGTGATTGGCCGCCAAAGCGTGCATTTGTTTGCATGTTTGACAGACTTTCCCGCTATGCCTAGGTGTGTACGGAGCCTTAGGGAATGGTTATTATCTTAAATTAAAACTGTCTGAGTGCTCCTTTGCCAGCAATCAAACTGTCATTTAGCATTGGAAGGTTTTCATCAGATTAATGGCTTTGGACCGAACAGAAAGATTTTATTTAAAGGGTATGAACACCTGACAATAAACGTCTCTTATTTGGTCCTCTTTGGAATGTTAAATATACAATTTACAGTGTTTTGTTGTATCTGTTTTATAGTTCAAAAAATACCTGATGATCCTGCCAGAAATCTTGTCATCTGATAACTGTATTGCACTCTGATCAGTTACATCTATCTATCTCTAAGAACTGCAGACTCTCTCCTTTTATTGTTATGGAGAAGAAGGGAATGTGTTTGTAGTCAAAATCAGGAGATCAGTTTAGAATGACAATGCTGCTTCTCCATAGATACAGTATGATAAGTGAGCATTCTTACCCTAGGACAGTGTGTTACTGGCAGAGTCACCAGATAAAAATAAGTGGGAAAAAAGCCTGGAAAAAGAAGACTAATGCAGGTACCACCCGGACTGTAAATATATAACGTTTTTGTTCCTAGGGTTAGATTCACTTTAAGACACTTTATAATATGGGGCCCGTTGTGCATAGCCAGAACAATGATGGTGACCAACATGCAGAAACTCATACCAACCAGTCAGAAACAATCTTCTAGTTGGAGAACAACAAAAGTAAATGTATTTTGCACATCATCTTTGTATTACATTACAGAATAACCCCATGGATTAAATCTTATTTTGGGGTGTGTATTGACACTTTTCTTTTTTTTTATATATAACACCGACTGCTACTAATTCTTTTTTTATTGTTTGGCTTCTATGTCTGGTCACTCCTGCTGTTAGCATATCTAAATAGTACCAAAGCACTAGGTGACCAGTGACCACTAACCACAGCATAATAATAGCTTCATGCAAGGCAAACACAGCTCCAAATTTTGTGCACTCTGAACAATTTTTGTGCAGTCCCGGGTGCAGATCTAACTGGCTCACTGCTGCCAGAAGTACATACCGTGTTTCCCCGAAAATAAGACATTGTCTTATATGTCTTCTGGCTCAAAAAAAACACACTAGGTCTTATTTTCGGGGTAGGTCTTATTTTTTTTTTTTTTAATGTACAACAATCCACACTTATTCATGTAGAAAAGTCTACATGTATTCATGTACAAAAATATGGTGATCAGGGCAATCAGGGGTGCCATACCTTTCCAAGAGCAATTTGCTAACCAATCGCTGGCCAGAATGAGCGAAGTGCACTTTCACTATTGATTTCTTACAAGCGGCGTGCATTTGGTATCACTCCGCCTGTGACAGGAGCCGGCGCTATAGAGGAGGCATCTTCTTATGCGACTCTGCTCCCTCCGATGCCACCTTGCTTCCTCTAGGGCTGGCTTCGTTGGCACCACTGATTCTCTCCTGCGGCTCTTCCATTTCCCCCGTATGCCACCACCGGCCCCGGGATGGTCACAACTAGGTCTTATTTTCAGAGTAGGTCTTATATTTTAGCAGTTCCCAAAAATAGTACTAGGTCTTATTTTCAGGGTAGGTCTTATATTTTAGCAATTCCCAAAAATAGTACTAGGTCTTATTTTCAGGGTAGGTCTTATTTTCGGGGAAACAGGGTAGAAGAAGACCAATAATCGCACTCCATGGATCTTCTCAAATCGCAGACATTTATTATAAATAGTAGTAACACACTATACAGTATGTGGTGTTTCTCCATGCATGCAAAACCTCTCACACGTTTCACCTTCGCAGCTTAATTATAGAGGTCATAATTAAGCCGCGAAGGTGAAATTTTTGCATGCATGGAGGCACACCACATACAGTGTGTTACTGTTATTTAAATAAATGTCTGTGATTTGTGAAGATCCGTGGAGTGCGATTATTGGTCTTCTCACAGCACAGTAATATTAGCTCTAGGTTACAATCTGCAATGTACAATTATCGGCATGTATGCTTCAGAAGCATTGCAACACAAATCCTTTTGTTTCTTTCTGTGATTATTAAGTGGATTTCATTGCAATATCTATAAAGGCCAAAATTAGTAACTTCTTGATTCATATGGAAGTGTTTTTTTGGTATTTGTAATTATCTTCGGTACCCAGAAATGCATAATCCATAAACTCCAAAGGGAACGCAAAACAGGTCAAGCTTCTACTCACAATGCTACTGAAAATACACTAATCAGCATTAATTCATGAGATGCCCTCCAAACATAAAGACACAGGCAGAAAATTATGTAAAAGTATTTCATCAAGCAAGTAATTAATTCAACTGAACTTCCAAGGACACTGCCTGTCATACTCATCAGCTGGAAAATATGAGAGGTTTAGGAAAATGATGAAAGAAATAGCAATGGAAAAGTAACACAGAAATAGGATAAGTGTCAATTGCAACGTGAAATAATAAAGCAAATAAGGATTAAAAGAGTCAAGATAAGGCAACATCTAGAAGAGTACATACCTTTTGGAAGAGGAGAAAAGTACAACACTGTATAAGAATTGGGTTTTAATAAAACTACCCAGTGGTATGGTTTACTACTAATGTGTAAAATGAGGTGAAATCAGGTGAAGAAAGGTGAACTTGGGCCTCATTTACTAAAATGTAAAGTGTGAACCAGTGTTTGCTTCAGATATGTGGCTGCTTTTAGTTTTGGATATGGTAGGGAATGAGCAAAGTCCCCATCAGTTTTTTCTTTGTCTGTGTTCCATTTGGACTTTTCTCTTCATTTCCTGTCTTTAGACATAAGGGTAAGTGAGAGGAAATAATTACAAAATGATGGAATTCCTTATCCTTATTAGTGTCTCCCTTGGAAAATTTCTCCTATATTTATGTTATACACGGGTCACGGGTCTATTCACTAAGCTGCCGAGGGCAGCCGAGTGAACAACCGACCCCAAGTGAAGGGAGCCGAACACTGTTCGGCTATTCACTTCAGGCTTGTATGGCTGATTTCAGCCGTATAGCGGCAGAAATCAGCCGTCCATCGGCTTGCTTCGCATGGCTTTGGGTCGGCCGAACATGCTCAGCATGTTCGGCTGACCCAAAGTGCAGAAGGAGTTCGACTCAGCCGATCCAACATCTGGATCGGCTGAGCCGAACCTCCAGCAGGCTACTCACTGCTGTTCGGCCTATTCTTATAGATGCCGAACAGCAGTGAGTGAATAGCCTAATGCCGCTGAGCGGCATTCCGCTCAGGTGTTCTGCTCGGTCCCTCAGAGAGACCGAGCAGAACAGAAAAATAGTTTAAAAAGTTTTAGTGGCCACGTTCGGGAGCTGTACGGCTATTGTGAATAGTTCGTACAACACCCCTTCGGTTCTACTGAACCGAAGAGGTCCTGGGGCCGAAGCTAGTCGAAGTATCGGCCGAAGCTGCGGCTAGATCCTTCGGCAGCTTCGTGAATAGACCCCTCAGTATTTTGTTTTTTTCTGTTATGTTCAATCCCGGGGCACATTAGAGAAGGTAAATCTCCTCAGTGTGTATGGAGAGAGCATTTAAAGACCTGAGCAGTAGGGTGGTGTGCAGTTCGGGCACAGAAGCACATAGAAGCAAGATGATATTAAACCAGTTGCAGAAGTCAGCAACAACTGGGCAGCAGAGGTGCCAATTCAGTACATCTGGTAGCCAAACTCCAGGCTGAGGTCAAGATGAGGTGGGCAGTTAAGGTAACAAGCCAGCAGACAATAAAGAAAGTTTTTTGGGGGTTTTTCCCATTTTTTATCTGTGTTTACGCCCAACTGTTTTCTATTGGCCGGCGGTTCTGCTGCCGTCAAGAAAAAGAAAAACTCTCCTGGGTGCTCCGGGAGTCTCCCACGTCAGAAATTTAAAAAAAAAAATGTTGGCCATAGGAATGCATTGCTAGATTCCTATTGGCTATTTCAATTTGCAATAGCCAATAGCAAACTAGCTATTGTCCCTGCCCTCAGTATTGGTGGACCTGATGGAGAACTGCAGCAGAGGGCGGGTGCAATGCTAGTTTGCTATTGGCTATTGCAAATTGAAATAGCCAATAGGAATCTAGCAA
>NW_017306334.1:71458-112537 GCF_000935625.1 Nanorana parkeri
GGCCAATGGCCAGCCGCTCGGCCAGCTTCGGCCTTCAGCGCGGCTCAGCCGAGCCGAGGCATATGCGTTCGACTCAACTAAGCCGCTCGGCCAAGTTCGGGAGCTGTACGGGCTATAGTGAATAGCCCGTACAGCAGCGCTTCGGTTCTAATGAACCGAAGGGGTCTTGGGGCCTTAGCTAGCCGAAGGATCGGCTGAAGCAACGGCTAGATCCTTTGGCTACTTTGTGAATAGACCCCTTAGTGTTATTGCTATCACATAGGGGGATACTAATCCCCCTATGTGACAGCACAAGCACACTGACAGGTCCTCTTTATGGAGACATTAGGGGTCTCTAACACCCCTAAAGTCACCTGGGGACCCCCAAAGAAGCTGATGAAGCAGAGATCTGCTTCACCAGCTTATTATCTGGTTATAGCAGCCGAGGAAATTACAGCTGAATGCAGAAGTGATTTAATACACACCACTTCTGCATTCAGACATCAGAGAGGAGGTCGCAAGGAGGGCAATGATGATCTCCCTTCCATCTTCCTTCTGACAGCTGCCGAGCTGGTCCCGGGCTCGCAGAGGGGACAGCGGAGCCTGGGATGGAAGGTAACGGCGTTGGAGGGGGAGAGTAGCGCTGCAAGAGGGGGTGCACAGCACATACAAGCGATCGGACGACTATAGAGCCACCGATCGCTTGTATGTGTTACAGAAGTTACCGGTTGTTTACATCCGTCAGTGTGTTCTGCTTGTGCGCGCACTAGGGGGTGTGCGCGAGCAGAAAAAAGCCGTACATTTACGGCACCCTGCTGATAGGAGCTTGCCGTCCGTCTGTTTATTTACATCGGGTGGATGGCAAGTGGTTCCTCCTGGAAAAAATTTTTATTAACCCGTGCAGTGGGACTACCCCCACAGAGGTGTAGTAAGGTCATGAGGCGCCCGGGGCAAGTCTTTCATTAGCAGCCCCACAAATCCCCCCCCAGTTTTGGCCCTGACTACAGTTAATAGGGTTCTGCTGAAGCCAGGCTTGCTGCGGTGCATCTGAAGAGACCAGTGGCGCCCCTTCAGACTGGCACCCAGAGGCAAGTGCCCCCCTTGCTACGCCACTGTACCCCCATGCTGCATGGGTTAACTGTAAATTTTTTTCTAGGTTAAAAAAAAAGTTATACTTTTCCGATGCTTTGAGTTGGATTGATCTTAGACCAGCCCCTAGAGCCTCTCTCCCCCTCCACTGCAGCAGTCTAAGGTCCCGTAAATCATCACGTCTATACACTATGTATATGTGACGGCACTGAGGAAGATCACAATGCTGCAGCGGAGGAAGAGACAGGCAGGAGGGAGCGGTGACACCTGGCCATCTCTGAGGATCGGGTGAGTATAATTTTGTTATTTTTGAGCCTAGAATAATATGAGCACTTGGGGGGCAGCCCCCACTGCAAAGGTTACGAAAATGTTTTCCTGGAGTTCTTCTTTAAATGTTTTAAAGTAAACATCCTGCCTGAGAGCAAGTATTTTCCCTACTAACTGGAGCCTGACTTTTTAAGACGGCATGGTTAAGCTCTACTCACTGTCATGCACTGTCCACTGATAGTTCTTTTTGGCCACTCTCTTTGGACAGCAGAATGGCGATTGGCAAAGCTTGCCCATGAGACTAGGGAAAGTCAGTTACCAGTAACAAAGTAAAACTAAACAAGAGAGGGACAGAGAGGAGACCTGGCTAATAAATGTAGTAACAGCCATCTTGTGGTATCTGCTCTTAGGTGGGATATTGGCTTCTAATAGTATGAAATGTATTGCATGCATACTTTCCAACACAATAGAACTACTTACAGATAAAAATATGGGCAGTTGCTTGGTTGTTGGTGAAAACAACTCCATACAGTGTTTGAAATCACATTTATTGATACCTATAGAAAGAAATGTGCAAGGCTATTGATGTTTGAAAGTCAATATGTTAATTGTACTGTATCTGGAAGACCAAAGCAGATAACCATAGGAGACCTCAATTTCACAAAACCTTTTTATCCTTTGTTCTTTCTTATAATGAGATGATAGTAGTTTTTAGGACCATATCAGTTTCCAAAACATATGCTGGTATCTTACAAATATATATGTGATCTTTGGATGGCAAATGTATTTCAAAGTTTATATCATTGCCTGATATCTGATTACCAAATTGCACACATCTTTTCTTGTCGGTACAACAAGGTCTATGGTAAGTTTAGTCTGCTTGCATGTCTAATTCTTCTTCATCATTTATTGTGAAGCTTAAACAGCATTTTTACAGTGTAGTAGTAATATATTGTTAGTTGAGTACTGTATGCTATGCTTAGTTAAGACCAACTCCCATCTATTCAATAGTAGCATCACACTGCTTAGCACAAAGCTAATTCACTGCTTGGAAGATGCTACAGTTGAACCAGTTGACTTGAGAAGATAGAAGACAGCTGAGATTGCAAATTAATTGGAATGCATGATTGCTTCTTCCCTGCAGGATCTACTACTTTTAGTTTTCTTTATTTAGTCTTCTAAATTGCAAGGAAATGAGGTAATTCACTTCACTAAAGCAGTGGGAAGACGATAATTTGCAAAATGGAATTCTTCATAAACGCCATCTGGGGAAGCACTGAGGCTGAATCCTTGGGTTTATTGTGAAATATGAAGATATGCATCATGGCTTTGAAATGAGTGTGGAGGTTTCTTCCATGAACTGTAACACTGTCATGCATTAGGAAGCTCTGCATAGAGCTCCAGCAGAGAAGAGCTGTTGTTAGTGGGGGACGGTAGCTCCCTTATTCGCTATGCTCTATACCATCGGGAAACCTACAAGAAGATAAGTAAGAAGCAGTGAAGCTAAGAGTTGATTAGCTTTCAGATTTTCGACATCAGTATGCAAATGTCTTTATAATGAATATGCTTTCCTTTTCGTTAGACTTGCCATTTAAGAGGAATGGGAGATACAATAAGAGTAGAAATTTGTTTAGTTATTTATACTTTAAAAAAAAAACCCTTTATAGAAGTTTTAACTATGTATTAATTTAGGTTTATTTAGGTACACTTAAACCCTTTTTTTTTTAAAAATAAGGTCAGTGTTTGGCAGCTTGACAAAATAGTAGCTCCCTTTTTCATTGAGAGTCTAGTCCTCTAATAAAATGAACCATAAACTTGCATGTGGGGTTTGTTGCACTTGCAATTATTGAGGAACATTTTATAAGAGTTTTCCATTAATTGCTGTTACTTAAGTATTATTGAGGAAGTTGTGTAGAGAGATATTGCATTTATACTACCTCTTTATAAATGGACCTTTGGGGACAAACAAAAACATTTGCAGATTTTAGAGTGAAACTATTGGGCTCAGCCTCTATTTTCATCATGTGAAATGTTTAGGTAAAACTTGATTTAAAAACAGTTTATCTATCTCTTAAGAGAATCTTCCCAGCTTTGCAAGCCCATGACACCCTTCCATCTCTAGCAACCAATCAGTGAATGGCAAACCCTTCCCTTGATTTCCCTCTCTAAATGTGAAGACCAGTGGCACAGAGAGTATTGCAGAGCTCATAGTTACATCAATGTGTACATTACAGAGACCAGAGCTGCATCAATAAATAATTGCAAAGATCAGGGCTGCATCAGCAAGTGTCTAAATGGGTGTTCCCACCTTCTGAAGAAGTGTGGTTCACTTCTCCAAAGTCTTTACCCTTTTGTGAATAGCCCTGTCTGTGTACAAATGTGCTTCATTGCTTGCAGAGGCGGTTTTTCCATTACACATAGAAGAAACAATAGCAACATCATCTAATCATAAACCTATGGTCACTACTATGGAACAAGGATTTTGTATTAGATTTTTATTGCAGGGAAACTTAAGTATTTGCCTATTCAGGCGTGGGAATCATTGCATCATATATTTTACATTCATTTCTTTTTCTGTTCAGTGTTTTCAGTTTCTGTTCATAAAACATTGTTATCTCTCTTGTTTTAAGATTAAAGTCTCTGCAGCTGTCTGATGTCTCTTTGATGTTCCATGCAATTGGTCTTGGGTGTAAATGTTTGTCAGAACAAAAGTTGACAAACTACCATGTAAGCATAAACTAGGAGGTAGGTTAAAATAATCACAATTCGCACAGAAAATGCAAACTGTAGTGGAATACTCACCATACTGGAAAAGCACATTTTGTGCCAAAGTAACATCTGAAAGGGATTGTTATGCACATTTATCATTTTTAATAATAATTAATCATTTCTAATCATTTTTTGGAAATAAAATGCTAATTGGATTAGCATTTTACTCCAGGACAACAAAAAATGCAGATCAAAGGATGCATGGTAGCTTTTTAATTAGCCTGTTGTCTATACAGCTCAGCAGCCTAAAGGTGCCCATAACACCTTATAGTTATCTGCTGATTTTCGGCCGTGATCGCGTTTTCATCCGAAAATCTGCCAGTTGATGGGAAGTGCACAATCGCAATTGGCAATTGGCAGATTTTCGTCTTTCAAGCAGGCTAGACAATATTCATCTAGTTGGACGAAAATCAACGGATTAGTGGTGTTTTCATACAGCAAAAATCTCAGGATAAAACCTGCACATGCTTAAACGAAAATGTGGTCGTTCGATCAACAAAAATCGGCCAGTTAGTGGTGCTGACGAACAATAATCGCAAACTACATTGGTCTGTGCATGATGGGTTGTTTGAACAAAAATTAAACGAGGGTGCGATGTCGGGCCAAAAAAAATTGTACACTGGTTTAAAGTGTATGGACACCTTAAGAAAGAAATTTATACACACAAGTGAAGTGAGCGTTAGACTCAGTCAGACTGGTCCGCTTATCTTCCTCTGTCTTATTATAGCCAAGGCTTTAGTCAAAGATTGGTGTCTGAAAAGAAAAAAACACTTCTGTGCTCTCTTTTCAGAAAACCTATTGGGCACCGAAAAATCATTGTCAAAATGTATATATTATAATTTTCAGATCTAAACCCCACTGGGCTGCTCACAATTAGAGAAGAGGCTGGGCTTGGTGGGAACTCAGTTCGCCTGAGTTTGCCCAAGCCCACTTAAAACTCTGACCGCCACCCCCTTCTCCTGACCCCTTCTGTGTCGTCAGTTGCCACGGGGGCATTCCTGCCTCTTTGTGATGTATAACTGCAAGACAGGGGATGTGCCTCACCACAACTGATGGGGTTGGGAGGAGGGGGTGGTGGGCTGATTCAGGCAAACTGGGTTCAGACCAAGCCCAGCCTCATCACTACTCACAATGGTCGCAGAAGAGGCGAGTTCTAGTCCTTCCCCTGTGTTTTATATAGAGATGCACTGTAAATGTTTCTTTTGCTGCTGAAGGATTCTGCTACTAGGAACAACTGTAGCATTAAAGCACATGTGCCTCCACAGATCCAACCCCTTTCAACATTTTGCACTGCAACACCGACATGTCCCCTGCAGACACATTGTTAACTTAAAAGTGGCCATATCCTGTAGAGACATTTTATCATCAACGTTTACAATACCACACTGTTAATTAAATTAGGCAGCACAAGTACCCACGGAAAACCACATAAAACAATCTTGTGTAGTACAAATATCACAGGTTGATAGCTATTTCTTTATGGCTTGTACTCTCTGCATGGACACTGGAATAGGCTGGTATAGAAATTAGATTTTTACAGTTTCTTGAAACTGTCAGTAGTGGCCAGAGAAAAAACAAAATAGGAGAACAATGTATATTTCCTATACCAACATTTTAAGAGCCTTGGGCATATTTATCTGACTTAGATCATTGTCTGTTGCATCGTACCTATTTTACAAGATTTGTCATTTTTTAACAAATAGATTTGTATCCAACTTTTCATACATGACAATTTTACTCATCAAGTTCTAAGATCAATCCCATTCAGCCATGCAATATGCATCTCCAAAACTCAGCTTAATTAAATGCTTCCATTGACCTAAATAGCCCAAGTGATTAATCGTGCATGCAGAAGATTGTGGGGCAATGTTTTTCTGGCACTGCTATGCTTCTGCTAAAATTAATCTAATGTGACTAATCTCAAAGCTGTTGGCTGACAGTCTTGTATAATAGCACATATAGTACTTGTATTCACTGTAACAGATTTTAAGTGGACAACTACAATAATTGTAATTTACATCATCGCTGATATTATGCTCTGTTGTAACAAGAAAACTACTCTGAATGAATTGACAAATTA
This sequence comes from Nanorana parkeri, assembly GCF_000935625.1. Lineage (NCBI taxonomy): Eukaryota > Metazoa > Chordata > Amphibia > Anura > Dicroglossidae > Nanorana > Nanorana parkeri. Next base: position 77,643 of record NW_017306334.1, read on the forward strand.
CATGTACAATCTACCTAAATATAGCTATCCTATACTGTATAATTAAGTAGTCCACTACTGTAGAATTGAATTTAGTGTATTTGAATATGCAGTACGTTCTGTACATCTAAAATACTTTTTAGAGGCAAATCAGGCAAAGCAGCTTCTTTGTGCCCAGGGAACATGGGGGAGCACTGTGAGATTGTCATAGTAAATGACACATGCCACAACACGCCTGTTTATAATGTATGCTATTGAAGTTGTATGCCAAATCCAAACTCCACTGAAGTAAATAGGAGCCAAATCATATATATCATTAATGGCCATGTTCTAGGTCTAGGACTATAGGCAGGGGGTTGTCAAACAAAGGGCATGGAGAGCTGGGTCAGTACCCTGGAGAACATTAAAACACTCTGTTTGTGTGGGAGCGGTGATTTTAATAGTGCAGAAAAGGGCAACATTAAAATGTATTCCTTTAAATGACAAGCTTGGGCCCTAAATCTGCCTGTGACGTGGCATTTATGAGCAGTGTATACAACCTACTACAGCAAAACTGATATTTACAAAGAAAAAATGCTGCTGAAGTTGCTGACAAGTGACAGCTCATGGCCACTTTACTCTGTTTGTAAATGAAGCAGCTAGGGATTCCTTTCATATATAGCAGACCCTTATGCTAAATGAGGGTCTGCTATAGATGTTAAGGGGGAACATAGCCCCAAAAAAGTCATAGGGCCCCCCAAATCCCCCCTCCCCGAATAAAAAACAATTGATGTGGGGTACCCCCAAAATTAATTACCATACTCTTTTTCAAGCAGCAGGAAAGGAGCAGGGTAAAAGAACCTGACTCCCCTTTCTAAACCGTACCGAATCACATACCCTCAACATGGGGGTACCTTGCAGGAGCTTCACCTGGCAAAGCTTCTTGTCCCCATGTTAATGAGGACAATGGCTTCTTACTTACAACCCTGGCCCAGTGGTTGTGGGAGTCTGCAGGTGGGGAGTTAATCAGAATCTGGAAGCCCACTTTAAGAATAAAGAGGGCCACCAGATGCCGACCCCCTTCCTCCTATGTGAATGAGCACATTGTAGCTCTACTCTTTCACATAAAAAATATAAATAAGCATACACACATTTTGACAAGTCCAGTATTAAAAAATAAATGTCCCAAGCTACACATCCATTGTCAATCACGTCATCCAGCGATGCAGACCCTCAGTCCCTTAATCATGATGAACAACGCCCACCAACTGCCAAAAAGAAAAGCTAACTACTGACCACACCCAATGGGAGACTAGTGCCAAATAACAGTTCTAGCCCATGTAACCAAATGTAAACAAAGGAGCGGGTCATAGCCAGTAATGTAGTTGACCAAAAATGGACTGGACCATTTTTGGCAGAGTTTATTCCATTCCTATGTTATTGGCCAGGGAATGTCCCGGCCAGCAGCTGAATGAGGCAAGGGATGAGCCACTGGTTGCTAGGGTGCATGATGGCCACATAGCCAACAGCTTCTTAGCAACCAATGACGTGAACAGTGGGTGGAGCCTGATGGGGTACTTTGAAAGACAAGTTTCCCATCAGGTGTGCGTTCCTTGTGATTGACAGCAGTGGTCTAGTCCCTGCTATTGGCTATCAAATCTTCCTACTGTCATGCAGTAACAGAGCAGATATGATGGGGAACTAGTCTAGTTCTCCACCCAGTAGGTGGGGAACTAGAACTAGGCACCACCCACTGACAGGGACACTGATTGTTAAGGACACTGCGGGCCAGTATCTGGGAGTCCCCTTCATTCCTAAAGAGGGCTTACAGATTCTGATTAGCCTCCTACCCACAGACCCTCAAAACCAATGGGCCAGGGTTGAAGGAAAGAGGGCTTTGTCCTTATCAACATGAGGACAAAGTGCTTTGCCAGGGTGATGCCCTTAGCCGGTCACCTCCCAATATTTGGAGCATGTGGCCTGGTATGCTTCAGGAGGGAGGGGGCCACAGACTCGGCCTGGCTGCCAGGCTGCTGCTCGGCTCTGGTAATGGATTTTGGGGGGGAGACCCAATGTCAATTTTTTTATGCATGAGTTCCCTCTTAAAATCCATAACATACCTGATGTATGGAATTTACAATTCCTGGCTGACAGCTGAATGGGCCAAGTGTTGTGGTTAGTCACCTGCACTCTACACGGCTCTGTAAACCTTTCTCTTTCTGAATAACGGTGCTCAAAGTGATGACACGGATGGCGTCATGTATTCTCAAATACAGATGAAAGGAATCACCAGCACTCACTGGATGTGAAATTCTTGTTCATATTTATTAAAGTACCTCAATCAAGCCAACATTTCGTGGCCACGCAGGGTCGCTTCCTCAGGGTGACATAGTGACAAATAGTGCAATAAACCACTGCCGAAATGAGTCAGACGGGTTGACTCAGTTCAAAACTGGGTTCAGACAAAATTGGGAGCTCATCCCTATTCATAACTAAAGCATGGAGAGCTACCTGTCTTGGGGCCATAGAGGTTTTTAATCACAGCTCACATTCTCTACCACCTCCAGCCAGCATAGATGGTTACATTGCTGAACAAGTTGCTAACATTTATAAGCGTGATTCCTTTATGCATCAAGAACTAAACACATTAATGTAGATCAGTGGTTCCGGGAACACAATTTTACACAGAATATCCATTAAATGTAATTAAGAAATGAATGTGCTTTACACAAACAAATACAAGGTCAGGCGTGTCCAAGGTCTCTGTATTTAAGCACACCTGTCTAATCTCATCTATTTTGCTCAAATTATTTTTACTCTGGTGCCTTCTATGGTGGATAAAAGCTGCAAATTTAGTTTCCATTAAGCAAAGTGCACTCATTGTTTTACAATATAAATTGTTTATCTGTGAACAGTATATTTAGAATATTAAAAAAAAAATATGTGTTAAATGTTACTTAAAATATTAATAACAATATATAACATACAGTGGAATCTAAAGCTAAATAAAGAAGAATGTCCCACAAAATGTTGCTTTAAAATATACAGATGAAAATATTTGTATTCTTACCATGTCTTATATCCCCTTTATGTCACTAAAACTAAATCTTGTCTTTTTCACTGTGAAAATATATAAATAAATCCTATATTTCACATTTGCTAGCCCTTGAGCTCCTCACAGGGCCATTTATATTTAATGTGGGCCTAAAGGTACATTATATAATACTCAAACTATCTTCTAAAACCATGTAGGGTTACAGTTCTGACATCATTATTCTGTACTGGACAAAAGACTCTTTGTGGAATCTCACGCATACCTCCCAACCTTCTGAGATGAGATAGAGAGGCACCTTCCAGCACAATGGGGGGGCTTTATTAAAACTGGGGCAGGCAGAATCTGGAGCAGTTGCCCACAGTAACCAATCAGGTCCTCTTTAAAGTTTGTTCAGTGAACAAGAAAGATCGAGATTAATTGATGGAAAATTAAAAGCTCAATGTTTTAAGGAAATGTACATACCTTTGCCCTTTGTTATGCTGATCATTAAGAATTTATATGCCAAAAATGATTGGTTAAACCCAGAATTGTTTTTTTTTTCATATTAGGTTTTCTTTACATTGGCTTTTCAAAATAGCAAACAAGAAAATCAAAGTAGTACTAAAAGCTAAATATTTTAACCTTAATGCATTCTCTGCAGTAAGGTAAAAAAAATGCCCCCCCCCCCACCTCCAAAAACTTACCTATGGTCTGTGTCCACCGCCACCAGCTCCCAGATGACTGCGCTACTTCCCTGAATTTCCGGGTTGTGGAGGAGGCCACTGAAGGCAGGACAGCGATAGGCTGCTGAACCTTAAAACAGTAGAAAGGCATCATGGCACACTCACAAACCAGCATGTAAAACAACTTGTCTCACCACTAAGGTTAATAACAGAGGTTTGGATACACGTCTTCTGCAGAAAAGGAGGCTGGGCTTCCTCCTGACAAACCTGCACCCAATTTGAAATCTTCTGCCCCCATGTGCTCCAAGATGGAGACTCTCATAGTTTAGAGTTAGGACCGCACTATAAGAGGTGCCTTGGCGCGGCACACAGTAGGTAAAAAACATATGTGGGTACATTCACCAGCTGGTGAAATTACCGTACAGTTCTGAGGTGTATGGTACTTATTTTTCTCTCTCAGTTTTTCAAAGTTGTATATATGCTCCTGTATATTCCGTGTATCCCGACATGTTTCGCCCAGGGGCTTCTTCAGGGGAAAAAAGGGAATGGGGAAGATATATATCGTGTGGATATCTTCGCGATTGATTAATCGAAGACACGAGGGTGTGATGAGAGAAAAGCAGCTATTTCAGAATCAGATGGAGCTTGACTTAGTCAGATATAGGTCGCCACATACAGGCAGATCGAGGGGCTGTGTCGGAGAGGCACACACTGGGGTCGTTAGGCAAGAGGCAGAATAGCAGACGTTGTTCTATCAAGGGCTGTGACGTTCTGCTCTTGCAGCATAGTGTGTTGCTATCTCTCTCCCAGACACCACATGGGTTGGAAACACCCATTGTGGAAACATCCTATTTCTCCTATACTATAATCCGGGGTGCGAAACTTCCAGCACCTCTACACTTCACTTGCGATACATGTCTACTAATGTTATCCTCTGATTAACCTTAGTGGTGAGACAAGTTGTTTTACATGCTGGTTTGTGAGTGTGCCATGATGCCTTTCTACTGTTTTACTGTTCAAAGCCCATTTCGTGTGCACCTTACTGTATAACTGGTGACAAATTGTTGAGTGCGTTTGTCATTTGTTTTGCTAGGCTGCTGAACCTGCCTGTCAAATTACTGTCAGGAGGGAGTAGGTGGGAACACCGGCATGGCTTGTCCAGCGGTGTGTGAGATAGTGGACGCATACAGCTCGGCTCAGTTCACATTCGGGAGCGTGCACGCACACATGCATGAGTGTCTCCTTTGCAACCTCCGGGGGAAAGGAGACACCTGTAAACAACAGGGGAGGGGCTAAGGTGTATGACCCACAGAAAATAAATCAAATGGGACAGTTTTAATTTAAAAAAATAAGCTTATTAAGTAACTGTGGTCACCTTTACTGAATAATTCAGGAAGTTGGTGAAAGTGATGGGCAGACAGAAGGCAGCACTTACTACAAAGGATTTTTTCAAGTAAGCTTTGACTGCATTATCAAAAACAACTATAATATTTATTCTTCTTACAATGCTAATGTTATAACCAGCTGTGCATTTTGGTTTTGTGCTGTCCTAGGCAAGACCAAACTTGGGCACCCCCCTAATCTAAACTTGCCCCACCCCTTCCTGTTTAAGACATTTTGCGTAACCTATCAGTCGCTGACAGGTTGCACTGTTAAGGTGGCCATACACTGTACAACCATCGCAAGACCTTAGTCTTGCGATGGTTGTAAAGGGATTAAAAAAACGTACAATCTGCCCATTTTGGACGGGCAGATCGCACTCTCGATCATCACAAGCCACGCCCCCTGAGGGGCGGGCTTGCGATGACTGTAATGAGGGGCGGGCTTACGCTGACTGCAAACGGGCAGTGTGCGCGTGCGCACACCGGCCCGTTCGGCAGTTGTCGAACCAGCAGGCCACCAACTCGCCGAGAATCGTACGATTCCCGGCGGGTTTTCAAACATGCTGGTTCGATGGAAGACGTGTGACCGTACAGTAGAAACGGTCGCATGCCTTCCATACACTGCACGATTCTCGTACGATCGCGGGATTTCCCGCGATTCTCGTACGAGAATCGTGCAGTGTATGGGCACCTTTAGCGTAGCGGGGAAGCTCGCTGCAAATGTTACTTATCACGTCAGAAGCTGGATACACCGAGCACCTGTTTAAATAGCCAGCATTGAAGAGAGGAAGTTGAGCTCATCAGTGGATTCGGGTGAGGATAATTTATTTATTTTTCCTCTTAATATCAGGTTAGGCTGTGCCTCATTGTTTGGGGCAGCGTTTTTTTGCCACCCCCGTGGAAAGTGCAGCCCAAGGCAAATGACTAGTTTTCCTTGCGGTAGATACACCCCTGGTTATAACAGGATAGTACATGCTGTGACTTTAAAACTCCTTTAAGTTTTTGACCTTAGTATTAGCAATAACAACGATCAGGATATTTTATATATCGGGTGATTGAGTATAACTTTGTTATTTCTGTACCTAGACCAAAGCGAACACTTAACCCTTGCAGTGTGGGGGTCGCCCTTATGCAAAGGTTAAGAAAAGTTTTGCCCGGGCTTCTTTAATAAGTCATATCTATGCCTCTACTTTTCTTTATAGGTCATTGGTAACAGGGGGATTTTTTGCATACCTGCAATTTTTCTCAGGGAAAGCAACTATCTATAAAACAGTGCATGACACAGGTTATCCTTATTCTTATCTGAAAGATAATAGTCACAAATATTTTACAGTAGCTGAAGAGTATTTTAGCAGATTGGTAAGGCTGCAATGTAAGAGGAAAATATGAGGCAGTTTTGTTTTTAAAAAGAAATGAGAGTGTATTACCTGAGAAACAATCACAATTCTTGCTGGAGTACACAGATCACAGATCTGCAGCACATTAATTCCAAAAAGTCTAGCATTCTTTTCAACAAATGCAAGGTGTTCCATGATTTGAAGAGGTGTGGATGAATGTCACAGTCTCTTCTCATCCAATCACAGAATGCCTTGCAAGCATTGAGAAGAATGCAAGACGTTTTCAAAATGGACAAGCTGCAGAGCGAGTGACCCATTGTGATCTGTCTACTCAACGCAGAAGTGGTCATACATTGCAAATGGCCAAAAATTGTTTTTGGCCAGAATTTGGCTTTAACAGACCTGCCAGTGCTTACAAGGTCTACACAATCTCTTCCTATGCAGTTTGTCATCAACAATCCCTATGCTTTCCCTATTGCATATAAAGCACGATGTCAATGTGACTGCTGTGACCACAACCTTTTATAATGAAGAAGCTGGCCCTTCTAATCCAGCTGACCTAAGCTCAGGCAGTGCTTTTGGGTTAGAAATGTCCACATTAATACAACAGGGCTGCCCATTTTATACCTGCTGGATTTGCCTCAAAGCCAGAGTGTAGAATAAAAAAATCTTTGTACACCATTCTATGCTCATCATATTCAGTAGTGCACTGACTTCACAGAAAGGTTTATTTACACTTTGAACATATTGCAGTAAACAAATTAGAAGAACAATAAAAACAATGTCCTTCTTTTGCTGTGAATGACACTAGCATGAAATATGACCTTCACAGTGCAGTCATTTAGGCAGCACTCATAGAGGTTAAGCATAAATTACACACTGGTAGCGAGACAAGACAATTTATGTAGCATCAAGGACAACATTTTATAAAAGACAGGGTCACCTGGAGGTACAGGAAAAAATGTAACTTAGCTACATTCTTCAGATAGTCAACAAAAGTGCTGTACTACAAGCGGAGTATACCTATTAGCAATCCAGTGGGTGCAAGTGCACTAAATGTTACAATGTCATAGGGCTAAATGATAACTGCTACTCTCTTTATTTACCATCCGTCTAGTCACACTGTGTTTTGCTCTCTCTTCTTTACATAACACTTGCAGTTTATTGTCTACAATGATAAAGGAAAAAGTGATATGTAAATTGCAACTCATGAGGCATCACAGTATTGCTAAATAATAGGCCTTTTTTACAGTATCTCCAGCAATCATAATTTGTATACATTGTGTGAGCTACCAACCATTTTTTCTTTAATTTAACAACAATGTAAGTGCCTTTACTTTAAAAGATTAATGTCACAAAAATGATATGTTTAAGGATATTCAAGGGTGACTTAAAAGGAAGCAAAACAAATTTGCCTTTCTACTGTTTTTGTATAAATTAGGTGGCCTCAACTTGGATTTTGCCTTAATGGTTTCAGGTCTTTGAGCCACTAATCTTGTTGCCGTGATCCACTCAATGACATTCTCCAACAGATGCTGGCAAGTATTTTTATAACTTCTTATGTATAATAGTTTCAAACTTCACAAGTCCGTGCACGCACATGTCAGCTCGCTAGGCAAGCTGTTACGCAAGCATGTTCAGTGACGTCTGATCCACTATAAAGTCAGTGTGAGTCCTGAATTTATTGCTGACTGGTCTCAGCTGTATCCTGTTCCCTGTCTCCTGACCCTGCTGCTTGGCTTCCTGTGATTTGACCCGGCTTCATTCCTGACTCTGCTTCTGATTACCGACTTGGCACTTCTACCCAGCTACTGTCTTCCTTGTGTTCGATCCTGGCTTGTGACCCCCAACTACTCTGTGTGTCTCGATTTAGCACCTTATCCTTGCAAGTGTTTCGCTGTGAATTACCCTGGCCTGTGACCTCGACTACGTTCCTGATTCATTAGTGGCTTCCACTGGACTTTCCTACTTAGACTCTCTGCTGTGTCTCTTCAAGTCAGCTCCAGCCCATTACTTCATGTTGCTGCACAGCCGTGGGGGGATTTTAATGTGAACCCCACGTTTTGTTTTTTGGCATTGGGGTTCCCCTGAAAATTTCTACCAGACCTAAAGGGTCAGGTATGAATTGCCGGGGAATCGCACTCTGTTTGTTCATTTTACATCAGGGGCCCCTCCTAACAATCCTACCTAAATCCCCAAAAATTCAATAATGAAACATCTGGATCGAAAACAACATTTTTGCCGGCTAACATGTCTAATGTAAACAATAGTAAAAAGTAAAGTGAAAAGAATATATATCATATTAGTGTATTCTGGATTGTCAATGCTATAAGAATGCATGGAAAATAGCAATAAAGAAAAAACAATTCAATTAGTAGAGCATTAGAGCATTGTCAGTGGAATTAGTCACTGTACATTTTCAGTATATTCACTGTTCCTTTTCTATAAAGGTATTAAAAACTGACAGGCATGTCCCATGTTTACATCACAAGGGCACATATTACTGTTCATTGCTGATTAGTCCTCAGTACCTTGTTTTCCATTTATAAGTTAGAAAAGTCCAATTCTTCAGTGGTATAAATAAATAAAACAATAATACAGCATAATGTAAACATTGCTGCTTCCCTAGGGATGCCAATGACTTGTGGGACTGATTAAAAAGAGCTGAGTATGTGTCTGTTCTATTGATATATTGGTTTGGGAACTCTGCCAAATGCTTAGTAGATATATTCTAATTATATTAGTCCAGGTCCTCCTCCAGTCTTGATTTTCTGAACCCAAATTTCTAAGCCTGGTCTGGTCAGAAATCCTTCTGACCTTTATTTGTCCCATAGTCTTGTATACCTTCTGTTGTGAAATTTAGTCAAGACCACATGTCTTATAGTGGAATAACCAAGGAGTTTATTGAAACACCTGTGGGATACAGTCCTACATCAAGGAGAGTACCAGATATATGTTCTATAACAGAGGTATTTATACAGTGCAGGAAGCGCTTAGTTGGTCAAGAGACATTAGAAAAAACGTGACAGAACAGGTTGCTGAAGGTAGGAGCCATGCCATGGAATGCAGCAGGGTACAGGACAAACAGGACAAACTCCCACAAGGGGTTTTAAAGGGTCCATGGCACTGAAGTTAACCAATGATTAGCCTCAGACCTCTGGAGTTCGTCAGGGCTATTCACTAAAGGGTGAAGGGTTTGGATGAGGCAGGAGAAGTGAACAATCTAGGACAACATAGCTGAACTGGAAAGTGAGCTGAATTGGATAATTTTTCCAAATCAGCTAGGTTGTCCTAGATTGTTCACTTCTCCTGCCTTCTCCAAAGTCTTCACCCTTTAGTGAATAGCCCTGTGTGCGTCTTTATTTGATATATTTTCACAATACATTCTTTGTCATTTTTCACTTTTTGTTTGAATTAGCAGACATCTAATATTCATTTACACAGCAATCATTCCTTTCCTGAGTGTGTCAATTGTTGGCCACTGTTACCTTGAAGTTTTCCCTGGTCCTACAATTTACAAGTGTCTGGTTCTGACAACCATCTTCCATGACAGGACATACATTATTACCTACCCACAATCCTGCTAAATTAGTTAATGCATTTGCTAGAGAGGAAATGAATCCACAGTATAGAATCAACAATACATTTCAAGTAGTGCATTTAGCTACTAAACACAAAAAAACTCCCCCAATATGTACCATTAGGAATATCAGTTAAAATGCACATTTTTCAAACCTGTATAAATGTAATTGGCTTGCTGGTCATTCAGTAGAAATATGCAGGATTGGGATAAGGCTAGTGGCCCATATTCTACAGCGTTGTGAAGTGTTTTTAGTACACAAAGCATCCACAGAGGGAGATTCCACTCAGATTTAAAAGAGATTAACAAACAATGGAAGTGCCCTGGGATAAATGCAGGAACATGGCTATACACCTAACAGTTCAGATTCACAATAAAATTGCATCAAAGCATTATTGTTCCTTGAAGCTTGGGCAGTAGCTGGAAGTAGAAGCAAGGTAACAAAAGCATTCATTTGTCTCCCAATGGAAGGCTTGCTTGAGACAGAACCAGATGAAACATAAGTGGCCTTGGTTCTCAACTATTGGGTCGTGAGAGACTCTTCAGCCTCCCCCTAGCGCAGTACCGTCAGTTCTTGTGCCGAGCGGCCATTTAAAATATGCTGCCAGGCACTGCGTTTCAGCTTGCGGTAGGGTGGTTTGGAAGTATGACCATAAGGGAGCTCCATCCATATGTGCATTGCTTAAAGCTCCCACATGTGCCCTGTAGAGGTGCCTGCACTGAGGTCACATTTTGGCTCCTGGCACCTCTACAGTGTGCAAGGGAGCTGTACAAACAACGCAGATATAGATGGAGCTCTGTCACTGCACAGCACACCCACACTGGACCCCGAGCTGAGGATCCACTCCAGTTCTCATAAGGTAGGGAGACTGGGCAGATGTTAGAAAAAAAAAATATATATATATATAATTTTTTTTGTGAATGTGTGAGTTTGAGAATGTTTGAGTGTGTGAGATTGTGTCTGTGGTTGTGTGTGTCTGTCAGTATTTTTAAGGGTCAGTTCACACTAGTACAGTTCGTTAATCACACAGTCCCATGGGATTAATTAACTGTACTACGCAATCGCACCTACTGCACGGTCTGGTGTGGAAGGTGTGTTGCATTGCTATTAATTTGAATGGCACCCCAAACGCACCTCCCAGTCTTTCCCCAGGAAAATGGCTACCTACCCCCATTCTGCAAGTGTTTACTGCTCATTTGTGTCTAGGAACGTTGTGTAAAGGACTTTTACATACCTGATCCCTGCTCCCCTGGCAGTCAGCACTTACCTTGTCCCTTTGCACTCTGGCCTGTGGCCCCACTGCAAGGGGAGTTTTTTCCCACGGTGATAGGCTTTAAGCGATACTGCTAGCCGCAGCACATAAACAACAGCAAACAACAAACAACTTTCTTGTTGGAAGGCTCCATCTAGTTAAGGGAGCAGCACGTTTCACCAAACAGTGACTCCTCCATGGTTGGTGACCCAGTCTGAAGTCCTGTTGTCACAGAGGGGAGATGGAACCTTCCTGAAATGGGAGGCATGGATTTCGGTGGGCTTACACTCAGCCTTAATGTAGCACGTAGAGGGTCCCTCTCATTAAAGAAGAACTCTAGGAAAATATGTTATTAACCCTTGTAGTGGGGTTACCCCCCACACTGCAATGGTTAAGTGCTTGTTTTTGTCTAGGTGCTAAAAAACTAATCCTCATCAGACCTTCAGAGCCGGCTCTGAAGTATGTCTCCTACTCCACTGTACAGATGGACTGCGCCTCGGTGTCCTCACATCTATACGCAGTCTATGCACAGTGTATAGAGCGTGATGACACCAGGATCCTTAGACCGCTGCAGCAGAGGGGGAGAGACGTTCCAGACACCCATTTAAGAACAAGCCGGCTCTTACAGTCTGGTGAGTATAACTTTTTCTTTTAGCACCTAGACACAAATGGGCACTTAACCCTTGCAGTGCTGGGCTAGCCCCACTGCAAGTGTTAATAACATGTTTATCCTGGAGTTTTTCTTTAAGGCTGCAGAGTCTTAGAAAATGTCTTCTTAACCATTTCTCATTCTGCTATATTAAGGCAATGTTGAGTGTCCTTTAGCACAGGACCTGACAAAACACCCAGGAATGCAGGTCAGTTAGTGTACAATGCAAAACATTAGAAGCCCAGTCAAAGCTCCAAAAAATGTGAGTTATGAAAGTTCAGTCTTCAGTACTTGTTCAAAAGAAAATGTAAAACATTTAACGGCTTCCTTGGTGTCTGCCTGATTGACATGTGTGCAAAACTCAGTGCATTTGTCCATTTCACTTCCTGTCACAATTAGCAAATTGGTCTTTTTAAAGTAGCAATATATCTAGCTACTTTTTCATTAGCTTGGGGGACAACATGTGGGGTAAAACTGCTCAGCTGTCCCCGTAAGCTCTTTAGGGCTCCACAGAAAACACTTATACAAACACATACATAATCAAGAGACTACTGTAATTCACACAGCTATTTTTCTCTTGTGCTGTAGATATTTCCTAATACCACACCTTATCTACCTTATATCACTTACATTTTAATTCACAAGGAAACAGACTTTATTAGGCCTCCTCTGTGAGTAGTGGTAAAATACCATTCATACTATGATATCACTGTCATTGTTATTTTATCTGCCCTTTTGAATAAATCAATGTTAAAGGTTAATTCACAAGGACTATCACCCATGTTATTACCCCTTACAAAATAACAATTCAGGGTGGTAATAAAATAACACTTCACAAAAGAAAACAACGATTTATGACAAAATAGAGCTTTCAATAAATAAATGCTCACTCCATGTTAAGAAATGACACACCTTATCAGACATTTATGCATGTGAATTGAGAAAGTGTCATTAGGGAAAGAAAGGTGTTATAATAACTCATCCATCTTGGTAAATCGAGCCTATCAAATGTAAAACAGCTTTGCAAACTCTGGAAAGGATGCAGTATCTTCTAGGAAAGTTTCAGCCTCTCATCTTGATGTTAAGCCTGTAGATCAAAATAATCCAATGACAGCTGCCACTGCCCACAGCTGTTCACAGCCTTCGATTACCTACAGACTATCACACCTGCATGCAAACAATCTACGTCCAGGTGATCCGCAGGTATTTGAGGCTGTGCTGTGCAATTACTAGCAAACAGCCAGCGAAAAAGTCAATTTGTTTCGGGATTCGGATTCGGACGAAATTCATTAGCGGTAGTCTGTATGAATGTTCGTTTCTGTTTCGTTGCAGCAATTTTTTTTTTTTTAAATGTCACTAGCTGACAAACTAGTGACAACATTATGATTACTGGATGTGACTTTAAACTATTGTAGCAGAAGCCTAATCTCCCTAACCATCTAGGAATTTGCTGTTGTAAATATTTTTAGATTTTTGGAACCATTCTTCATTTGTACCTTATCCTGTGGCTGAAGTGATTGGGTCTCCCAGTAGCAGAAGGACTAGATGTCTATAATTGTCCTCTATAGGTGGCTAATATGTTTGAACTGACAGTAAGCTATACTGTTATTCTTTAATGATATCCCTGGTGCAATGCAGTGCAGTCATTATATAACATGTACTGCATGCATCATTGCTGTATCAGATTTGTGAGTAATACTTCTTAAGGCACTGCATGTACATAACAAGCTGCACAGAGCATACAGTGATAAAATCTGCTATGATTGCTCAAATTTGCTGATTAGAAGTGTGCAAATGTGCATTTGTCATTTCATTATATATTATGTAAACTCCTAAAGTATTAGACGGACTGGCCTTTCTAAACATGACAAGCTTTATTAGCATAGCTTATCTTCATTACTTTTAATGTGAAGCTAACAAAACGGAACATGTTGTTAAATGCTCTTAAGCTAATTGGGCTAATTGGGCACCTAAGACTCTATATCATGCGAGGAAATGAAATATTTTTGACATATTGGCTATATTTTACCTTCACTGATGGCTAGAAAAAGAGCAGGCAGGAGAGTTCATTTGTTTTCTTTTTAGAAAGGACATAGAGGGTACTTGAATGTATTTTTAACGTTTAACTCCTGAGATTAGTGTCACTTTAATTCTCTTATGCCCCCACCTAAAGGGGCCTTATAGATACAAGAGGGACTCCCTATTCCCACTAACAATATAATGGTGTAGAGAGCAGTGATGATGCCACCGCATTGCTCTTTGCATCACTGAAGACTGCTTACTACTGTGAAAAGAGCTGAAAAAGAATAGAACCCTTCCATGTCACATAAGCAGCCTGAAGACCTCTTAAAAAGGTAAGCATAAACAAATTCAAAAAACACAGCGGTAGGCCTCCAGGGGAGCACTGGGGGGCTGGAGCGTTTAGGCCGGAATTGGGTTGGAAAATACATGGCAACCAGTAACTGTTGAGACAGTAAACTGTTGGTCAGGACTATGTATTGTGCAGTAGTCAGGAGGATATAACGTATAAAAGATCACAATATTACGTACGAAGTGTAGCAGTTAAGCGTATGTTTCAAAGTGACCCATATTCTGACTCGAACAGTTGTGCTAGTGGTTTATCCCTTGCTGAGACCTCTATGCCTGACCTGTATAAGCAAAGACAATCAGGGCGGACAGTCTATATCAGATAGCGGAAATCACCAAATACCTTTTCATCCATGAAGATCTTTATTAAAGTCAGCATGTTACAGCAGACAACAGGATGTAGCAAATGATTGAAAAGATGGTATTTGCAGGTCAAAACATGGTAATGTTTCCCCCCATGCGAGTATGGCCATAAGACAAGCAGCCATTTTGATGCTATAAGACAATGTGAGGAAGAAAGGGGAAATACATCATACAGTGGGAGAGAACAGAAAAAAAGATGGTGAAATAACCAAAATGCCCACAAGATGGCAGTATATTAACCAGCTATACTACTGCTTATAATACAGGGCTTAAGGAAAATTTAACTTTTTTTACTTTACTTTATTTTACTTTAATGTAAATTTTCACTTCACATGAATATCAATATTAACCATGACTATACATTGTGCCATATTTTCATACAACTGTTGTAACAGCACAACCCACATATTGCTGGTCAGTGAAAGTAAAAAATGCCTGGTGCTGGTTGTCAGCAAGAGGAAAAAAAAGTCAGGAATTAGCAGTCAGTAGAAGAAAAAAACAAACTGGTGGTCAGTTAGAGGAAAATAATACTCGGTGTCAGTGGGAAGAAAAAAAATGGCCTGATGTTGGTCGCCAAAGGGAGAAGAAAATGCGTAGCAACTGTAGTCAGTGGGAGAAAAGAATGCTCAGAGTTGGTGGTCAGTAGGCTAGGAGGAAAGAATGCTGTCGCATCAGTGGGGAAAAAAAGCATCTGTTTTTGGCCTTGTTTAGACAGGCTGCAGTCTCCACCGCCCTCTGAATAGCAATCTTTCATGGAGGAGCAGCGGTTGTGCGGCAATACTCCTGCCTCCTGATTGCAGGGTTGTTTTTTTTTTTGTAATCCCAATGGGATTATCTATTATGCCACGTCGCAAATGCATACCCATTCCTTTCAAATGTTCCGTTTGACAACAGGCACCACCTGTCAAACAGATCATGCTCTAAATTTTCTGCTGCGACTCGACACAATGGGGGTGATTTACTAACCTAAACACACGCACCAGGTGCGTGTGATTTTCACACAGCAAAACGTATTTATCAACCAAAAAGTCTCTAAAAGCATATTTCCACTAATGCCATATATGGAAAAATCATGCACATGATGCATATATAATGCTGCTTCACAGTTTAGACAAAAATGGTTAGCTCATGCATTTACATTCCTGCATTCATCAACGCAAGCAACACAACATAGAGCTAATTTACACAACATCACCTTGCAATTCATGCAGGGCTTTGCACAACCTGCTGGGTGTGTACACACTACAAAGGTGTTTAGATTCCACCCATAGATCATGCTGGGAGGGAACACACTACAGAGGTGTATACATGTTCGTGGTGTGTTTATAAGGTTAGTAAATCAACCCCAATCCATCGTGTATACATGTATACAGTACTATGCAGACACAGTGCTACAACTGCAGTAGGCGGCGCTTTTACCGCTCCCCTCACTGCCCGTGTGAATGAGGCCTTAGTGAGAAAAAGGCATTGGTGTTCACTAGGTGGGCATTGGCTTCAAAAGGCTCAGAAATTAGAGATGTACAAAATATTGTTTAGATTACAAGTGTACAATTTGCTCACTGGTATAGTGTTTGAGGGCGGCCAGGAAAGGTTTTAGAGCAAAAAGCCTGATTATACCTTTACTAGCATGAATACCGTTCTTTTCTGATGCTTAAAAGGTAGAGACCCTTATGAATGCTGTCTTCTGCATGAAGCAAAATGGCAATAAACATTATCTTACCAAGCACCTTATAAAAATGAAATCATTGGAAGAAAATCTATTTACCATGCACTTTAAATGATGAAATGAAAGTCAAAGCGAGAGAGTTGCTGGGTACCCAGTTAATGTTACAACTTCACCTCAACAATAAATCTCACAGTTGTCAACTAGTTAATAAAACCGCTCTGTTACATGACGTACACAGCTTTTGTTATATGCTATACAATGCAAGCCAGCTTAGTTTATATGGAGTATAATTTTTCAAATGGTTTACTTAAGAGCACTTGTAAACCCTAACAATGAACATATACAGTATCATTGGTTTGTGTTGATTTGTTAAACATACCATTAAAAGTCTTTTTATATATTTGATACCCTAAGTGCAAAAAAGGCTGTTGATTCTTCCAGAAATGTTGTGAGCTGATCATTTCCTGTGTTCTCTGTCTGTGCTGACTGCTACCAGTTAGCATTGTTCACATCTATCTCCATGGACTACAAAGCAATTTCCCTCTATGTTATGGAGAAGAGGAGGTGTTTTCTAGTACAGTCAAGGGGCGACAACGCTACTCCTCTATAGATACATTACAGTGAAGGAGCATTTCCACCCTAGGACAGGGAGTGTGTTACTGGCAGGATCACAGGTGAAATTAAAGGGAAAAAAACAATGCAGCCATCACATATCTGGTATCTATGCTAGATTTCTAGAGATAGTATGATGAAGTGTTAAAGTAGAACTCTAGGATTTTCAAAAGTTAACCCTTGCAGCGGGGCCATCCCCGCACTGGAAGGGTTAAAGTGACATTAAAGGACTTTGTTCCCCCCCCCCTCACCTCAATGTTAGTGTAGGGACTTACCTTAAATCATGCCTCTTAATCCGATTATCTTCTTCTTTCCTGTCCTTTTTAGCTGTCCTCCAGCACTGGTGCGGGTCTCCTATCCAGCGCTGACTCCTCTGTCCTCCTCTTCTCTGATATCCCACGGGGGCTGTGCGGGTGCACGCTGCTCCATAGAGTTACCTTGTGTCTTTCCTCGTCTCCCGACCGAACATCTTAACTGCGCATGCGCCCGCCCCAAGATCCTTTGCAGCCGCTCGAGACCCTTCAGATGTTCGGACGGGGGTGCGCGGCGAAGACACAGATAAGTAGTAACCTGTTTCAAAAGGTCTTTTTTAAAAGTTTTTGCATACATCTACTGCTTGCTAGCAGTAGATATATGCAAACAAACATGAGGGTTTAATAACCCTTTAAATGCTTGTTTTGGTCTAGGGAACGGAATAAAGAAGATACACTTTCCTGATCCTCAGTCCTGCTGCAGTGACCGCTCACGTCTTTCCCCCCTCTGCTCTAGCTGTAGTATGTTCCTCAGCATCTTTACATCTAATAGATCTGTTAGACGTGATGACGTCTTGGGTCCTTATACTAACAGAGCCCAGGGGAGAAGAGGCTGCGGGGACCAGTCTAATAGGCCAGGTGGGATCGAGAACGATGTAAGTATATATATGTATTATTTTTTTTGAGACCCTAGACCAAAAGAAGCAGTTAACCCTTGCAGTGTGGGGGTAGCCCCACTGCAAAGCTTAAAGTGACACTAAACCCAATAATTAAATCTTAATCGATTTCACGGGATTATTTTTTGTGGTCTGTATTATACTATAATAAACTATAAATCTACCACCTTTTAAATGGTAATGTCTAATTAGGTTCTTCCTAGAGCATTGCATGTGGTACCGAGCTATGCCCACCTTCTGAATCTTAATATTGACCCGTGGCTTTGATAATAGGTTTTATTAGCCAATTATAAGATTCAGAAAGTAGGAGAGGGCAGTAAGAGCCGGTGACACAGTGGCAGATTTATGTTCTGAACCTAGAACCAGATTTACTTTGTAAGTTGCAGATGGCACTTAGTCACTTTAAGATTTGACTTTACATATACCCCTGAAAAATCTGTGGCCGTTATGGACACAAGATCTACAGCAGTTGACACAAAAAGTATGGACAGTTATTATTGAACTCTTTATGAGAGGTTAATTACACTGAAATAAAAAGTGGGACTGGCACTGGCAATAGTCCTAGTATCCACACAAGAGCCTTGGTTATGCAATATTGTAACTTTGGGAGGGAAACATTCTCAGGAAAAATAGATGCCATATAAGATGACATAACTACCTACCCTGGTGAAAGCAATATATTATATCAATTGGTTCAAGCCCGTCTTAGTCTGATTTCAGAAGAAACCTTTAGAAAAATCGAGACAACCCTCCAATCCCGGATATTTCTGCAGTTGAAAAGGCCAGTGTGCTTGCAGGCGGGATTGGATTGTCCCGCCTGCAAGCGGATTGTCCCGCTTCGCCCATGCTTACTAGTATTCCCTGGGTCAGTAAAGCTGTCTATTACATTAAAGGCCCCTAGAGTTTTAGAAGTTGCAAAACTTTGGTTACATTTCAGCTGCTTATGTTGGGATCCATAGAACGTTTTTGAAATGCAGTTTTCACTAAAAGTAACCTTTGGTTTTTTTTCATATGCTTAGTTTGTATTGTCCAGGTCTGTGACAGGTTTCCTTTAAATGCTGTACCCAAAGTGAAAACTTGCTAAGTATTTTATAACACTTTCTGGCTCCTGAACAGTGGCACTGCAGTGAACCCTGAGGTCACTAACATTTTGCTAGTATGGTCCTCAGCATGCATGGATGAATTGATGTGTCAAGAAAGTCACTTTAAAATATTCAAACATATTTGCTAGCTACAACAAAGACTCACTTTACCCACCTCTGATCAACTTATTTTAATGTAATCGGTCAAATGAGGAGATTCTCTAGGGCACAGGGCATATGATTGAATAATATGTAATCATACATTCTTCACTGAACTGGCAATTAATTATTAACAAGAAAGAACTAATGTATCATCACTCTGATCTGCAGACTGTGAAAAGGATTGTAATGCATACAGCACCACCATGTGGAATCACAAAGAAAGTGTATAGAGTAGGCATGAAAAAAGTGATAACTACTGAACATTACATATTCTTCATAGTTTATATTTTGGGTGGAATTATAGGTAAAACAAACAATGACATATATGATATAGTGTTTCACTAGCATTATTATTAACACAGCAGCAGAATGATCCCCTATACTATAATTGTATTATTGATTAATCTTGCCAGTAGATCTCTTATTGTTCCATCACCTTTAACAGGAAGTTAAATCTAATTGTGCTTTGTCACCCTGTGGACAGGATAATCTTAGATGGAAATTTAGGTTTAAATGGACACTATGTAAGCAACAAACAAAATAAAGCATAACTTCAGGTGACACTTTTTTAAGTGTAGCTTCACATTTGCAGTCAATTTTGAGAAAACCTCTCTATATGTTTATGTGTTCCCATTCACACAGCGTATCGAAAAATAATAAAAAAAGAAATATCTCTTACCTTTTAGATGTTTTGTTGCAGCAGGCAACATGGTTGATTCCAGTTTCTTCTCATCACCTTCTCAGTGATCTGTCCTTATAGAAAGGCTTAGGACTAACATTTGAGGATTGTGCTACTCTCGATAATTTAATTACCACGTGAATGCAGAAGCCAGGTTTGTAATCTTTTAACCCCTCACAGCCCCACTTAAAGGAGAAATATGAGGTGAGTGATTTTCACTCAACCTCATAGTTCAAGCCGACGTGTGATAATTAAACTGTCACACGTCAGCTCAATAGATCGGGAAGTGAGCGAACGCATACCGTCGCTCGCTCACTTCTCGATCATCTCCCTGCTGAGAGCCGTGACTGTCACTCACGGCTCCCTGCAGGAATTCCCCCCTCCCTGTTCCCATCCTCCAGCGCTGACTGGAGGAACGGACGGGAGAGGGGGCGGGTACAGCTGGCTCTGCCTCTACATAGGCAGAGCCAGCTGTCAATCACGCAGCTGGGTGGATCTCGACAGTAATGTCAGGATCCGTCCCGGCTGCGGCGGTCTCAGTATACTGCGAGCTGTAGCTCACCATATACTGAGCTTTGGGTCACGGGAGGACGCTAGTTTATGTCCTCCAGTGACCCTTGAGAAGAACTATGGGGAAAAACACTTACCCCACAGTTCCCCTTTAACTTTACAAAGAAGGAGAAGCATGTAGAAATATTGACTTGTAAGAAGCCAAGAAACCCTAACCCAAGTGAAAGCAATGTAAACTACAATAAGCATTTTTTTTTTTAAATAGCTTATGCTATGTGATTGGAGACATGTAACAAAATATAAATATTAGATAGGCTGCAAAAGTGCAAATACACTTTAAGTGTTAGATGATTTGTCCAAACCCCTGTAACTTTTGCTGGACAACTTGTTCTGCATGTAAATGTGAAAAAAATATAAATGTGAAATAAAAACAGGAATGCACATACTGAATGAAATCATTGCAGGTATTAGTCATGCAATTCTTAAAGATAAAATCCGCTGCAATAAAAAAAGATGGATTTTTTCCAATACGGAGCTTTAAAAAATTTAGCAGTATAACCAGTTACCACTTTTACCTTCTTTGCTTGAAATGGAAAAGAAGATAATATGCAGCCCTTTAACTGGCAGCATGCAAATTTGAGTGTTCACATACTCCACAACATCATACTGACAAAGCAACTGTTTTTCTTGGCTCAAATGTGGTTGTCTATGACAAAGTTTATCACCAAAAAAAGATTGTGTTCCTTAATGACATTGCATTGAGGCTTTTTATGTGACTATGATAGATACACGGTATCATGCTGGAATACAGGCAGTGGTGTCTCTAGCCTTTTTACACCTGAGGTGGCCAGGGGGAGAGTGGGGATGTAGTGATGCCACCTTCTACTGGCTCTGCATCTCCCGCCTCACATGGCGTCCCGCCCAGCTCCTGGCCACCAATGACGTACCTGGTTGGATCTGGGCAAGACACTGGCTCAGATTGCTCGGAGCTGAGCGGGAAGATGTGTATGGCAACCTGACATCTGCCTGCGGCCCCACCATGTGACCCAAAGAGATACCACCTGGGGCAACATCCTCAGGCTGAATAAGAGAAACGTCACCAGCACACCAAATTCCTTAAAGGATCATCAATCGTGGATTTATTGAAGACTCATGTCAAATACACAAGCGCTTTTGGGGACACGCAGGGTCCCTTCATTATTGCTATGCCTGATGAAGGGACCCTGCGTGGCCCCGAAAGCACTTGTGTATTTGACATGAGTCTTCAATTATTCCACGATTGATGATCCCTTAAGGAATTTGGTGTGCTGGTGACGTTTTAGCTGCTCCATCCGCAGTCATTCCAAGCACCCTTCACTGAATAAGGGGATTTCCGGTAAGGAGTGCAACAAACCTTCTTTATCTTATTTCTAACATCCTCAGGCGGCCTCATTAAAGGGATGACCCTGAGTACAGTATTTTATCCTACAAGTATTTATTGCTAATACTGGATTGATAGCTTTTAAAATGATCTTTTAAAATATGTGCAATTTTATGTTTGACAATTACTAGAGCTCTTCCTTATTTGGTTATCACTGCACTAAAACAGGCCATAGGCTGGTAGATTTTTTGCACAAATATCAATAAGAGAAATCTCATTAGAACATTCGATAATGTAATAAAAAATGTGACAAATTACATATGAAATTTCATTTGATTTTAACATTCAATTTTGGAGTTTCTTGAAGGAAAACCACATTTACTTTTCGAATTTCATTCAAGGAAAAATTTCCATCCTGTCCCTTTTTCGTCACTACATTTGAAAGCCATCGTCCTTTTGACCCCATTAAAAAACAAAATTGAAAATTGAAAGTTTCGAAGGAACAATTTTTCTTGAATGAAATTCTACTGGTATATGGCCAGCTTTGGACAAATGATTCACTACAAATATAGCTTAAAGGAGAACTATGAACTCCAGACACGTGACTCTGTCTGAGACGTGTAGTGTGGGAGAAATTTGAGATCGGTTTGTGTCAGACAGGAGGAAATGTTTACTTAGTCTCCTCTTCCCGCCGTCATCTATTTGACTGTTACATTCCAAGTCTAGCCATACACATTAAGATTGATTTCATCAGTGAGAGAACGAGAGAAATCACTCGATTCTCTCATCCACCCTAAACAAGGTGGATGGAGGAATCATCCCTGCCTGCGAATGTATTCTGAAATATACTGCTACCACGCCTGTCAGGATTAGGGATGGGCCGAGTGTTCGATTCGAACATGAGTTAGAATCGAACAGCGGCAGTTCGAGCGCTCGCCGAACGCCGAACTTTATGGGTATGTTCGCAGTTTGTTCGACCGCGGACATTCCATAATACAAAATGCCCACTGAAGCTCTGATTTGTTAAAGTCTTGCACCTGACCACAGGTGCAAGACTTTGCCCAATCAGGGCTCAGCAGAGGAGGGGCCTGAAGGAGAACGTTCTCTATCAGGTCCCCCCATGCTGATTAACAGCAGGCAGTGGGCGGGTGCAATAGCCAGCATGCTATTGGCTATTGCATTTTACAATATCCAATAGCAGGCTGGGTATGGCTCCCAGCCTGCAATGAAGAGGAGGCAGGGGGACGGGGCAGAGGAGCAGCGGCCGGACCGGATCCTAGACGAAGGCGACGGACCAGGGGACCGAAGGCCGGGACAGCAGCGGACGGACCAGGGGACCAGAGGCCGGGATAGCAGCGGAGGTAAGGGCGGCAGCGAAGGCATGCAGCGCTCTGTGTCCCCGCTGTCTCCTCCAACACAGGCGCGGAGAGCAGCAGGGATTTGAAGAGACACAGGCTGCTGCAGCCACAGTTTTTCTACATGTACCGGCAGCTGTATGGGGGTCGAACATTCGACCCCCATACACTTGCATTGAGATTGAGTTCGTATTCGAACATTTCGGCCCGTTCGAATACGAACCGAACACGGGGGTGTTCGGCTCATCCCTATTCAGGATACCCAAACAGTGACCGCATTTGATTGGCACAGTCACTATTCGGCTGGGAATTTTCTACCTGTTGGCTTCAATTTTCAGATCAAAGATTGTGGAGCCTTGTATGGCCACCATAACATTGTAGCAAGTCAGAAGTGGAGAGTCATCAGCAGGATGCACAGGTTCCAGGAATAAGCAACATTGAGAGTTTTCATTTCAGGAGTTTCCAGAGAAATGTCACCAATTTGGTGAAATACATACAAGTCAATGAGAATGGTAAAATTAGCGTTTTTTTGTTTTTGATTTTAAGGGTGCAGTGATTTTAAATTGATGCTGAGGGTTATAGAAGCTCCTTTTAAACAATTGTAGACCTGTTCTTGTGCAAAAAAGGCCTTAATTATCCTCATTAGCTCACATTGATTAGTACACAAATAGCAATCACATGAACAAAAAGGGGGTGAAAAGTCAGCTAAAGCCTAAGGGCTTGTTCACACGCATGGTTAGCAGCCGGAACGCACTGGATCGCATAGCGCAAACCTACCTGCATTCTGGGGCGGAAGGGGGTGTGGGGGTTCCATTAATGTCAATGGCACCACAGACACTCCTCCTGTCCGCAGTGCGATCGCCCGCACCAGAACGCAAGGCACAGCAATGCCCAAGGTGCAGTGCGATCACACTGTGGGCCTCAGAACGCGGAAGACTTTAATTATGCAATGTAATAGCACATTGAAGTTGACAGGTACTTTTTAAGGTGAGGGGTCTTTTAGACCCCTAATGCCACCTATTCACTTCAAAGAAGGTGATCAAGCACAGATCATTCTTGATCAGCTTGTTTCCTGGCTTCTGTAACTGGGGAATGACAGTTCACAACCCAGAAGTGATGCAACCAGTGTCGCTTCTGGCTTTATTCAGGGGGGAGGAGATCAGCGAATGGACATTTGCTGGTCTCTCTCCCTGCTACCTGATGACACCTGCAATGGTCCCAGGCCTGCAGGAGGGATAACAGAGCCCGGGAAGCAAGGTGGAGGGCTTCGCTTACTGGCCCCTGGAAACGATATAGCGGTTTTTGAGCTGCCAGAATCGCTTCCAGGGTAAAGCCGACAGTCAGCTTTACACAGGTAAACGGCTATAGGTATAGCCATCGGGAGTCCCCTCCCCCGTCCGTTCCGCCAGTCAGTGCTGGAGGATCGGACAGGGGAGGGGGGAATCCAGTCACTCCCCTGTCACGGCTCTCTGCAGTGACAGGATCGAGAAGTGAGCGAGCGCCGGTATGTGTTCTCTCACTTCCCAATCTACTGAGCCGACCTGTGACAGTCTCATTGTCACAGGTCGGCTAGAACTATGAGGATGAGTGAAAATCAAAAGTACCTGCGTTTGACTTGGTATCGCCTTTTTACTGCAGCTTACCATACAGTATGTGCAGCAGAGCTCAGAGAAGGGGAGGGGGAAGCAGCACAAATAGGCAATCAGGCGTGATGCAGTGCAAGGAACAAGCTGATAGGAGGAGAGAACAGAGTGAAAAAGAAAACTCATCAATACGCTGCTTCTCTTTTTCTTTCCAGTCACAAGGTGGGGTGGAAAACTATGTGTAAAAGTGAAAATGCAGCAGAGAAAGATGTCCTGCCCTTCTAGATTTGGCTGTGCTTTAGGGCAGAGTTGTATAATTCCCAGGACTGCATGATACTAATCTTCGGCAGGTAGAATAGCTCTCAGATATGTTTTTTTATCAGTCTGTATAGCTGTTTGTATAGAATTGTGCTTTAATACGTTGTTCTTTCAGGGGACCCAGGACTCTTCAATTACTCTATAATAGTACAACCTTTCTTATCTAAGTACACCAAATTTGAACGGACTGGTTCTACAACTTTTGCAGTAGTTAGAAGAAAATATTCTTAGAAAAATGTGCTCAGTAATACCTCCAAGAAATTGCAAAATGCAATTACCAAAACATTTGTGACAAGGGAGGTTCTAATCGTTTTGCTTCACGAAACAGCAACTAAACTGAAGCATGCTCTTTACTTTTAGCTGCTAAAGAAAGCATTTATATACATTTGATGGAAAATGCAATGACTAATCTACAGTATGTGCAAAGTGATCATATACTTTAATGTTTACTATGATTTGCTCTTTACAAATGAGGACAAACAATAAATCTGGCTGATTGCTATGGGTCATCGCTAGAAAAGTGCTGTTTTGCCTGATTTGTTCCCCAATCTATTCTTGCTATTCTCGACTGTTCTCATTATAAGTTTCAACTGGAACTGAAGTCAAAACTTTTTATTTTAATCACTTTGAACAGAGAGGGTTTTAATCCTTGTAAGTTATTATTTATTTTTTTCATTATATCTGTGTCCCATTGGGGAAATTTCCCTTCACTTCCTGTCCCATAGCCACAACAGGAAATGAGAGGAAATCCATCCAAAGTTTGGAAATCCCTGGTGGTCACCAGGGTCACCAGAACTAGCGTCCTTCTTGGAAGATTCCCCCTCTTTTCCTGTTCTGGTGAGAACTTTGGGAATGTCTTTCACTTTCACTCTCAGCGATAAAGATCGCCAGGGCAAAAATTCTCAAAAATGACAAAATGTATATATATATTTTTTACATTTTTAAATGACTGGCTAAAAAGAAATTGCAATTGAAAGCAGCCTGTAAAGAGAAGGAAGATACTTACTGCTCCTGCTACTGAAATCTCAGCAGAAAGCTCACTTCCAACAGTACCAATTTCATATGTCCTCTGCTGCCGAAAGGAGCTGGCAGGCTGCTGTACAACCCTTTCTGAAAACATTGCAGCTCCCTGCCTTAGCACATCTCTCAAGAGCCCTAAGCCCTGACACAAGCAGTGGGCTGGCTCTTGGGAGGAGTTATGCAAATATCAAAATGCCTTGATAGGTGGATGCCAATTTGGAGAAGCAGGAGCTCCTAGGCAGACTGCATTTTTAAGCAGACCACTCTAAGTAATGTCCAGATGTGATGATGAGCATCAGTGATTGAAAGAAATGAAATCCAATAAATGAAAGAGATGGGCCAGGGACAAGGAAGGTCCTCCAACCAGAAAATGAGGTGAGCTCTATCTGCAGCTTCTAATGTCAACTGTGAGAAGCTCACAGTTAGTGGTGAAATCAGAGTAAGCCATTTCATTACAGGAGAGGAACCTGTATAAGTGTGCAAGACTGGAGTTCAGCTTTCATTTAATAATTAAATAAAACGTTCTTATAAAATATATGCTGGTCATTTGTTTCAATATTTTACATAGACAATAGACAAGATAGTTGATACTGGAGCACAAGATTATAACATATATAGTACTAGCAGTAACATTAATCTTGAATTTCTGTAAACAGTTCCAGGTGGCAGT
Source organism: Nanorana parkeri (assembly GCF_000935625.1). NCBI lineage: Eukaryota > Metazoa > Chordata > Amphibia > Anura > Dicroglossidae > Nanorana > Nanorana parkeri. Next base: position 104,194 of record NW_017306334.1, read on the forward strand.
TACCATTGGGTCTAGCTGCCCAAGCCAGTAGGCCACCCATTCAATTAAAACTGTTATAAAAGAACTTAGGAGGCTGCCATTTCTAATCCCAGTTGACTGGTTGCTTTTTTGAGCTAATGACATCAATACTATCATGAACCTGAAAAATACAGATCATGAAAATTAGAGTCAAAGTAAGATCCCTTTATCTAATTATTTGCTTTAGCTAAGTGGCTCAAGGCATTGCTGCCAGAGGGTCAGCATGACAACCAGGGAACCGGTATTTTCAAAAAGAGCAGTCAAAAATGACAGCATCCATGCTTATTGTATTACAGGAGCCCCATACAGTCACAAGAGCGGGGATCACATTGATTCATATAAAGGACTGAATTGGTTCTAATTGTAGAATCATTTTCTCAGCAGTGCACAAAGCCCACATACAACAGAAATATAAATGTCATTGGTAGAAAATAAGCTGAGCACATACAGCATCATAAATAATCTACTTCCTTATTTTGCTTGACCACAAAATTCTCTGTGGTATAAATTTGTTAAAGAACCATGCAGAATTCATAAAACTGGGAGAAAATAAAGTAAGTTCGGGGAAATGGGAGCTGACTGAGTATGCCTTTCCTGCCTTAAAGGAGAACTATGAGGTGAGTGCTTTTCACTCACCTCATAGTTCTAGCCGACCTGTGACAATGAGACTGTCACAGGTCGGCTCAGTAGATCGGGAGGTGAGCGAACATATACCGGCATCCGCTCACTTTTCGATCCTGTCACGGCTCTCTGCCGTGACAGGGGAGGGGATGGATTCCCCCCTCCCCGCTCCGATCCACCAGCGCTGACTGGATAGGCAGAGCCAGCTGTCACTCACGCAGCTGGGCGGCTCTCGACATCGATGTCGGGATCCGCTCCGGCTGCGGCGTCTCAGTATACCGCGAGCGGTATAACGCTAGTTTGTGTCCTCCCGTTACCCTAAGGAGAACTATGGGGAAAAGCCCAGACCCCATAGTTCTCCTTTAAGGTACTTTATGAAGATGCCATAAAATTTATGGGGCAATAAAGTCCAAATTCAGGTCACACTTTGAAGTATTTTTATTAACAATTCACAGAGCCATTCACCGTATGAATCTCTGTGACTGTTTGTTCTGTGTGAATAGAGGCAAAAAACAAATGTTCTCAGTATATATTCTTTTCAGATCAAATGTAATGTAATGTAATACCACATTGTGGCCACTAGATGGAGCCGAGGAATTTAGGACATTTTATTTATTTCCAATGCTCCTCAACTCCATCTAGTGGCCATAATGCAGTATTACATTACAATCAATCTGAGAAGATGATATACTAGGAACATTAGTTTTTGGCTCTATTCACACAAAATTAACATTCGCAGAGCAAATAACTCTGTGAATAGTTTATAAATAGAACCCTTTTTGCTTGTTTTTGAGAAATCTAGCTTATTGCTGCATATATCTAGGTTGGAGAGGTTTCACCACTCGTCTTGTCAGGCCAATGTGTAACTTAAAATTTCTCCCATGGGACATAAATAAAATTAAAAAAAAAAACATTTTTAATAGAGTAAAAAAGAGACAGAACATCTGGATGTGCTTTCTTGTCACAGAGGCAATCACTATTCTTTGTCCTGGTGTCACAGGGACAGGAAGTGAGGGTAAATCTTCCCAAAACAGTCAAATACAAATCTGATGAATATGTCAAATCTTACTCACTCTATTTAAAACTAAAATAAATAGTTAGATTTTAAACATGCGTAGGCAGCCTTCCCTCTGACAGTGCGAGTCCTGTTCTGCAAGGGAGAATAGAGTATATGAAGTCAGATTTGGATACCTATACCTAGTCTTGCTCTATTTAATTACAATTAACGGTTTTCAAGAATAAATGTCTGGATTAAAAAATATTCTTTTTTTCTATGTGCCTGATGTTCCTTTATAATGTTTAGACTTTAGATAAAGAATATTCTTTTCAGATCTGATTCAATGTTCTTGCTATCAGAGAGCTGTTTTTCTACTTTCCCAAAAAATCCATTGTGGCAGCATGCCAACAGGACACAGCAGAAACCGGCAGATGAATGAAAGTAATTTACATTCACCATAAATGAATACAACAGCGGGAATATAGTCAGGAACCTTTCCAGCTTCAACTGATAACCAGTACTTGAGATATATTACTGCAATTTCCCAAAGCATATTTTCATTTTAGCAATATTTTAGGCAGTATGACCATTAAGAAAAAGATCTTAACCCCAATCTGCACCCTTCTGAATGGCAAGGTGTACTATACAATTATAAAAGCACATAGCACCACCTACAGGGTAAACTATAACCGTGTGGTGTAAAGAAATACAATATATTTGCTACATAAAGCAGTGTCGCGCTCTAAATAATCAATCTCTCTATTCAATAAACATAAGTGACATGCATAAATGATTAAAATGCACAATAAAAATACAGGTCAATTAATATAAAAAGTGCTATATGTGCTAATAAATAATCCAAACCAAGGTGTCCAAATCAAATATAAATATATTCAAGTGTGCAAACATGAAACACTGGTGCACTGATTGTAAAACATGCCAAAAATGATGTAACAAACAATCACTGATGAATGATGAATCCACTTGTGCAAAAACTTTGTAACTGTATTTTCACCCGTGAACCATTAGCTGCCTCTCACCTTCTGCTAAGACCTCTCACAGAGAAGGTCGCATGCACTTTTCCCTGTTATGCCTCCAGTAGGGGTTATCCTGTTTTTAGGGATCTCGACTCAAAATTTCCAATAGCAGCCAATCTGAGAGAGCTTCCACTCATCCACATTGAATTCAGAAGAAAAAGACGATCATTGAGGAGACCATTAACACTTTTTAAAACCTTTATTTATCAAATAATACTCACAAGCAAACTGTGTAACTAGACACAATAAAACAATGCCGATTCCACACTCCCGGGTTCATCCACAGAACCGCCTGATGTCAACTAACCTCACCCGACGTACGTTTCGCCTCTGACGACTATGTCGAGGGCACCAACATATATTTGCTACATGAGTGTCTTGTGTGTGGAATACTATTCTAAATTTACAATTAGAATTAAAAAAAAATGAAATGAGAAATGACTTTTAAAAATTACATAAACATGTTAAAGCTTATATGAGAATTTAATGATGGGTTTGCAGATACACTTTATTGCCAAAAGTATTGGGACACCCTCAAAATCATTGGATTCAGGTGTTCCAATCACCTCCATGGCCACAGGTGTATAAAATCAAGCACCTAGGCATGCAGACTGCTTCTATAAACATTTGTGAAAGAATGGTTCGCTCTCAGGAACTCAGTGAATTCAAAGTGGTACTGTGATAGGTTGCCACCTGTGCAATAAGTCCATCCGTGAAATTTCCTTGCTACTACATATTCCGCGGTCATCTGTTAGTGGTATTATAACAAAGTGGAAGCAACTGGGAACAACAGCAACTCAGCCACAAAGTGGTAGGCCGCGTAAAATGACAGAGCGGGATCAGCACATGTGCACAGTGCGCAGAAGTCGTCAACTGTCTGCAGAGTTAATACCACTCAATATTGACCCCTATGGACTAAGACTGGGATGCCAGCAAAGTTCATGTGCATGTAAAGGCAGGTGTCCCAATACTTTTGGCAATATAGTGTATGTTAACAATAGCACCAAGGATTTTCAAATTAAACATATAGAGCAATGTCTTCTTGCTTTGGATGCAAAAGATTTGCTTTAAAATTGGCATTGAAACATTTGGTGAGATTCTCAAGTAACTCTCTAGCATGTTAAAAAAAGGAGCAGATATAAAAAATATATAAATATAATATAAAATTATATAATGTATAATGTATATATGTAGCGCTCACCCCCGAAAGAGCCGCCAGAATAACTCAGGTCATAACTAGTTGTTTAGGGGGTTTGGTCTTCAGCTGCCCCAATAGCATTTGACTGCTCTCTTCTAGTGCCCACAAAGCTGATATCCAAGCCAGTATATGCAATGCTGAATAACTTCTATTAACATGTTCACACTGAGGAGAGAGGGTATAGGGGTCCTAAACATCCAGGGTGTAACAGACATAGACTTCATCGATAATACGAAATCACCTGCACTCCATACAGCGTACAGACCTTGGATGAGAGGTTGGTGCTTGAAGTGACAACACGGATGGCGCCGTGTCAGATACAGTCCATAATAGAAGTCACCAGCACTCAAAGATATGTGCAAGAAGTAAAGAACTTTTTATTAAATCATCAAATGCGTCAAACAGCCAACGTTTCGGGGCCACGCAGGGCCCCTTCTTCTGGGCGACATAGTGACCCTACGTCTAGACCTTTTTAGATCCTTGCACAGCCCACTGCGGAAACAATCTGTTCCTTTGTAAAAAAAATTAAAAGATTATGCAGCATGGCTGAATTATAGTAATAAAAAGTAAAGGTTCAACTGGGGATTGAAGCTGAATCCTGATATATTGGTCATATTGAATAGCTCAATGCAGAAAAATAAGTGGACATCAAGGGGTCACAGTGGTGTCATGAACTGTTCCATAACCTCAATGAGCAAAACAGAACAGCAAAAAAGTCTGAATTGTACAAGTTACACTCTACAATTAGGTATGTTGTCCAATGTGCAATCCAGACTTTTCCTGTCACACATACCCCTACCAGCAAAATATGTACTTTCAACTTACATATTTCAGTTGAAGAATTGAAATTGAAGTATGACAATGCACTCGTTACCCAAAACTGGTTTTTCCTGAACTCAGTATCGTTAGATCAGTAAAACAGAATAAGGCAAGAGGTCTTCAAATGTATTTCCACAATACTGGTAGCAGGACCATGTGCCTAAGGACTGTCCACTTGGAAGTTTAATTTTCTTGCACTGGATAGGGGGTTAAAATCACTAAAGGTAAGTAGGCTACTTGGACCCAGGAGCAGTACCTTTGTTTTAATGTTTAAACTGATTCTCTAATTCTTCTCTGTGTCACGTTTTGTTCTGACATATACTGCTGAGAGTGGATATGTGGATGATGTTTTTAGGCACCAGAATTTTATTTACTTACATTTTAGAAGCTACACTGCAAAAGATAAAGGTGGGACATGGTTGCTATGGGCAAAATCTGAAATGTCCTTTTTCTACATGTATATAGAATGTTACTGTTTATATTGCCTTTTGCAATTTTAAGATCATTGCTATAAACACAATTGTCTACTTCTTTTTGTAAGCATTACAACAGTGTAGCAAATATGTGTATTTAATTAAGAGTAAAACTCCCATACTAGCTGTATAACAGGTACAGTCTTTAACACTGTATGAGAATGCAGATATTAACAACTGATAAATTACATATACACATTGTTTGTGAAGGGGTTTATTTGGCCTATTGGATATATATACAAACTTCAGCCTATCTGCTGAATAGGTTTTTTTTCTCTATTTATAATAACAATCAAAAAAAAAGATTTTCCAGCTCTACCCCTACCTGGTAAGCCAATAGCCATGAGCCACGAGCACGTGGATCCTCTGTAGTGTTAGTGGTAACCTGTATACCTTGTAGAACTGGGCACATGCCTCAAGAGGGGGGCCCAAAACATGAGAAATGAACGCAGAGCAAAGACCTGGTGCTTAATGGCTCCTCTAGCAGAAGGGGTGGGCAATTGTGGAGTATACGTACAACTTAGATCCCATGCATATTCTTCACCAAAGACTGAATTAATCTCATATAGAAAATGTATTATAGCAACAAATAAAATATAGTACACATACAGTACATGGTTAGATGAGGATTTACATAAAAATAATTGACAGCATAACAAATGGTTTTACTGCAAACCACAGAGTCCCAGGATCTCCAACCTCCATCTTAAAAACAGTTTCACTATTGAGCTCTCTACTGTTCAAAACCATAGTTAACAGTGTGGCTTTACACACTTCCATGGTTGTTTAGAAGAGCTTGTTGAGCTATATACACATTTCTATTTTTCTAATACTACCACTGCAGGTGGACTCCATTACACCTTCTGTGTAGCTAGACCCTAAAATATTTGCATAAATACTTATACCCTTGTGTCCATTTTAAAATACAGTATAGGAGTAAGGAGGAGGTGAGGGACGTGTGCAAATTATTTTCAGCATTGCTTTGCAACTCCCAGTGTTCAATCAATTCCCTGTATTCCTCCATGTATTCTTGCATATATCCCCCAATGGGTGGGCCTTAACGCCATCTGTACGTATATATGCGTCAGCTGGCCCACTGTTCTATGCTGAGAGCATGCATACAGCACAGCTCCGGGTCACTGTTTACTATTGGGAGCCAGTAGGACAGGCTCCCGATCACATGACTACTGTGACCGCCGATCACATGATTGGGAAGCCCACCTCTGACTCCCGGCATTAAGCTGGGAATCAGCAGCAAGGGGTTGAAGTGTTTGTAAACCGTTACAATCAACTTCTCTTATTCGATCCCTTTTGGTCTGGTAAATATTCAATCTGAAGAGTTTTATTTTATCTACTCTATAAAAATAGCTGTTGATTCTGCCAGAAATTTTGTGAGCTGATAACTTAATGTTTTCTCTGCCTCTGTTGAACGCTTTTATTTATATTGTCCTCATATTTTTGGTAGCTTTAAAGGATATTGTACAGAGGTTGTACAATCAGACTGTATAGTGTAATACCAGAGTAAGGACTGGTAAAATGTAATATATTACCTTTTGATCATGGGTTTAGATACACTTTAACCCTGTCCTCCCCCGATCCAGATTTATGAAGAAAATGGGAACTCAGAATCGAGTATAGTTTACACAATCCCCTCATCTACCTCTTATAACACTTTACAAGTGAGAGTAAATTGTGTTATACATATTGTGAAAACGGGTCATTATCCTTTTATATGTTTCTTTCTTCTAGGTATAAATGGCTGCAGAATATAGAATATGACTTCTGCATTCCACTTGAAACTGTGCCTGTGATGATACAATCAACATTTCAGTCATAGTTTTTGGTGGAATGCGGATCTCAAAGCTACAGGACGGCCTATGAAAATCTCTATGCACATCATGTTTCCCCATGTAGTATAGTGAGAAGCAGTGTGACGCACAGGTAAGGATGGGCCCACTGTGCATTACAGTGCTTTTCACCATATTGGTGGGGTCCAGTACCACATTTTAACAACGCTTTCATCTTTGTGCTTTGGATCAAAAAAATGTTAATGTAAGGTTGGCTTGTACTGCACTTATATTGTTTGTGGACTTGTCATGTTGACCAAGAGTAATCGATAATATTAGTGTCCTGCGTGAACAGAGGCAGCTTATGGAGCTTCAATTGATAAAGGGCTCTCAAACGAAAATGAGACAGAAGCACTTTTTTTCTGTCACTCTCTCCTCCTGTCAGCATGATCTTTGTGCTGCAACACACCTGACTGGCTCCTTGTGCTTTGCTGTCCCCTCGGCTGTACATGAACTGAAAAAAGCTGATACCTAGTTAAATTCAGGTACTTGAACTGCTTGCATTTCTCATTATATCTGCCTGGGGTCCAGCTTTACCTATGAGTCATAGGTACAAGCCACATTTTTTTCACAGCATGGGCATGTGTACTATAGTGCAATTTCCACCAGCAGTAGTGAATTATTATTTCTTGATCATACAGTACAGCACACAGGCCATTCATAGATGACTGGTAATATGCAGGTATCATCAGGTGATTGGACTCTCTTCCACTCCAGAAAATCCTGTGTTTGTCAGTATCCTAAGGTGATGGACATGTTTCTCTCTCCTGAGAGAGTGTGTTTAGTCTTACCTTATGAGGTCTTCAATCAAGGTGCAGTTTCCGCATGGGTGCCCCATGACAGAAGCTTTGGAGCTGTACCCGGGCCCACCGCAATGACAATATCATAAGATGTGGGGCCAGCCTGGATCCTGTGTGGGCATCCACTTTGGCACATTTGTACAGCGTGTTGGGTTAGCTGCAGGGTGCTATACAGGTCCAGAGCAGTGGCTTATTATTGGTGTGACCCCATCCCTGAAGACCTCCTCCTGGAGGAGGGGGTGTGCTTGTCCAAAGTGTGCAAAGCTGAGGTGTGATCAGGGGTCCCCCCCTCCTGTCCTCGTGGAGGGTTGTACATCTCTTGGTGGGTGAGTCCTTACCTCTTTACAAAAGGTTACCTCAGGTCACGCTTGCTGGGATGCGCAGGCCCTTTTAAAAAGAAATTGCTGCATTCCGCTCTCAGATGTGTTTTTGCAATACTGTGCCTTCTCCAGTGCGCTTAGAAATGAGATCTGGGTGCACCTGGACTCATGTATTTTCATTGCCATGTGCATGCATAGGTGAGGCTAACTGGAG
>NW_017306334.1:112552-179864 GCF_000935625.1 Nanorana parkeri
AGGCTATTTCAGATGCAGTTTGCTATGGCTTTTACACCAGGTAACAAGGAGGAAGGGGGTATTTTGTTGTGGAGTTGCATACCTTAACTGATTCAGATGTCTCCTCTGACAAGAATCCACTGTCACCTGTCATTTTTAAAGATGCGTGACATTATTGAGGTGCTTAATGATGATGTCAGAGAATGCCTGGCATTGAAACCACCTGCACAGGATCTTCCCAAGGTCACTAGTAAGGGGTCCTTTTAAGAAAAAAGGACCTGTTAAGATCTTTCCCACACATTCCTTAGTAGTGGACATTCCTTCCTGAGACTGGTAACATCCTGAGAAATATTTACTCCCCTAAAAGATGTTTTAGGCAGCAATACCCCCTAGAGGAGTGTTCCTCAAGATGTAGGTTGTGCTGGAGGTAGATGCTGTGATCTACTGCCTTAATAGAGCTCTCTCTGTTCTAGTAGTCTAGCACTTTGGAAGCCTGTTGAAGGCTCCCTTTGTCCTGCTTGGGCCTACCTGGCAGCCGGAGGTGACTTAGATGAGGGTGCGTATGGCTCTGTTACTTGATTTTCACAAGAATACGGTCATTCTCAGGCCAAAGGATTCCTTTCCACCTAAGGTGGGGTCCTTATTCCATCTGAATGAAACTATTGTTTTGCTTTCCTTTTTTGTGCTACTCCAAAGCATCCCAAGGAGTGGCTCTCCACTGTTTGGATGTGGTTAGGGCTGTCCTTGTTTAGTTTTCGGGTACAGCTTCCTTCCGACAATCAGATTCTCTTTTTCCTTTTAAAAGGACCTTGCACGGGATTCACTGCATCTCATTCCACCTTTCCTAGGTGGATTGGACAGGTCATCTTAACAGCTTACTCTGACAAGGGTAATACTCCGATTTTTTCCTGTAATGGTTCACTTTACTAGATCTGTCAGTACCTCTTTAGCTTTTTGGGCATCAGGCATCTGCAATACAGATTTGTAAGGCTGCCACCTGGTCTTCTGTTCATACTTTCTACCAGGTGGATATTTGTGCCTCTGCTCATATGAATTTTGCCTGTAAAGTGCCACGTTATCTGAATGGGGGTTTTCCTTTGTTTTTTTCTGTTATAGGCCTGTTTGGCATTTGTTCTGTGTGCCCACCCCCCGTGTGCCCAAGGGCATTGCTTGTGGCCATCCCAGTCATTTATGAATTGCCTGTGTCCTGTATTGTATGATCAAGAGAGCAGGATTTTTGACTTACTAGTAAAATCTGTTTATTGTAGTACAGTACAGGACAGACCACCCTTCCCTCTATTTCCCCTATTGCTTGCTAAAAAGCTGAAGGTTTTCTGGAGTGGAAGGTGTTACAGCTCTGGCCAGAGCCAATCACCTGGTTATACCTGCATATTACCAGCCGTCTATGAATTGCCTGTGTCCTGTACTGTACTCCAAGAAATGGACTCCAGACATACAAGCTTACAAATAGGGAGGTGAGGAATGGTCCTTTCTTCCATCACTCAACAAGATCAAGAAATACTGTAACAGAGTGTGTATGGAGTGCATACTTAAAATGTGTACATGCTTTGCCCTGCATTACCAGTAGGGTTAAAGAGGAACGTCATCCTTATCTTACAAATGACAAGGGCACCTTAAGGCCCCTTTTACAAAGCGCTCTGTGCGTCTGATGTGCATCCGTATCCATCCAATTACCTCCATGTTCGTCTAGGTGCAGAAAAAAAAAGTGGAAAAGAGGTTTGGTGGGCCTGAATGTGATGGATCTGAGGCAACTGGATGTAAACGGATACATGTTCACTTGCATTAGACTGCCCATGGACCTAACATGTGGCATTGCACATCATCTCAGGGGAAAAAGTGCTTTCCCAGATCTTGCGAGATTTTGCAGTTCACAGATGAGATTTCCCAGGAAGCATCTGGTGATGTAACCTTCCCAGGAAGCATCTGTGAGGCTAGGGCTACATCACCAGTACCTCACTTAACCAGGAAATGGAAAAACAGTGATTGTAAATAAAGCCAAAAAAAAAAAGAAGTTTTTTAATTAATTAATGTAAGGCTCCATTCACACCTGAGTGGCTGTCCGCGCATATTTGGCTGAACAGATATGTGGGGAGCCGCTCTGAACAGAGAATTCAATGCACTTCAATGTGCATCGTTCACACAATTGCGGGGGGCGCGTGGTACGCAACCGTGTGGCCCCCAAAATAGTGCAAGCGCGATAATCCGGCGGATTACGCACATTCGCGGCTATTTAATAGCCGCAAACGAACGGCATCCGTGCAGATTTTAAAATATTAGCGTTTTCGTCCCGCACGGTCTTCCGCATGGAAAACTGTGCAGGAACTGCAAACACTATGGGGTCTATTCACTCAGCTGCCGTAGGAGGCCGAGTGAATGACCGACCTAAAGCGAAGTGAGCCGAACGCTGTTCGGCTAATCACTTAAGGCTGGTACGGCTGATTCCAGCTGTATATCGGCTGAAATCAGCCGTACATCGTGTGGCTTTGGGTCGGCCGAACATGCTCAGCAGTCTCCCGCTCCCGGCCGCCAAGGAAACACTGCTTTTTCTTTTCTTTATTCTGACACTGCAATTGTCAGATTCCTATTGGCTATTTCAATTTGCAATAGCAAACTAGCTATTGTACCCGCCCTCTGCTGCTGTCAATCAGTAGTGGTGGAACTGATGGAGAACTGCAGCAGAGGGTGGGTGCAATGCTAATTTGCTATTGCAAATTGAAATAGCCAATAGGAATCTAGCAATGCATTCCTATGGCCAAAAATTATTATTATTATTTTTCTATTCTGACACGGCTCCGTGTCAGAATAAAGAAAAAAAAAAAAGAAAAAGCAATGTTTCTCTCCTTGGCGGCCGGGAGCGGGAGACTCCCGGAGCGCCCGGGAGAGTTTGCTGTCTGGGGATCAGTGTCCCTGGTTAGCAGTACCAGGGACGCTGATCTCTCTGCAAGTGGCCGGAGCCAGCCGGAACATCACGGCTGGCTCCGCCCAGCTGCCAGTAGCAGGCTGTCGGCAAGCTTCGGCTTTCAGTGCGGCTCAGCCGAGCCGAGGCATATGCATTCAACTCGACTGAGCCGCTCGGCCAAGTTCGGGAGCTGTACGGGCTATAGTGAATACCCCGTACAGCACCCCTTTGGTTCTACTGAACCGAAGGGGTCCTGGGGCCGAAGCTAGCCAAAGGATCGGCCAAAGCTACGGCTAGACCCTTCGGCTGCTTCGTGAATAGACCCCCTATGTGTGAATGCAGCCTAAGATGATTTCAAATGAGCATGAAGAGCTGCACGCTGATGGGATTTTTATTAAAAGAGGTAAAGGTCTGCTTTAAGAATAGATGGTGCATGCTCTCATACCAGACCTCTGGTGATGGTTAGAGTTTAGATTTCACTCTAGTTTCCCAAGATTTCTTCATATCGCCCATGTTCTGTACATGTAGACATGTTTGTGAGCATAGTTAATTCTACAACTAAACCCATATGATAAAGATTTCATGAGCTGTACTGTGCAGAGCATTAGTATAACCTTTAAAATGAGCACCTTCACTTTTCCATAGCAGTTTGTATGCATGCTAAAAATTTAACTATTCTCCACAACTCTTGTAATTGATTTAATCAACACAACATATTTACTAATTTGTCACAGAACCATAGCAAAGCAAATTTAATAAACTGTGTACACTTTAAATGGAATTGGAAAAAGATGTATTTGATGGCTCTTCTGAAAACACTGTTTGAGTGCTACAAATTTAAGAACATCACAGTCTAAACAGTACAAGATTAACAAAATCCACGTTTTGTAGTGGTGTGTAATTATATCATGCTACAGCCTTCAGTGTTTATTTCTTGCTTATTCTGTGAATTTAAATTGAACCACGACATAACAACCTTGGGCCAGTAATTGAGATAAACTTACAGTATGCTAGCTCTGCAAATCCCTGAATGCACCATAATTCACTTATCAGTTCTTCAGTAAACACATTACATCAGATTTGTTTAGTTGCTCTGCTCTGCTGAATAATATAAATCATATGTTATTTTAAACTACAAAGTGCTTCTTCAGCAGACTTTAATTACATGATAAACCTAAGATGTGTATACCATATTGCCTGAGAAAGAGAAGCAGTCGACGTTAACACAGTAAACAGCACATTACAGATTACATGTGGCCTATTGATCGGCTGAGGTACAGAACTCAGTTGCCTGCTGCCATTTAGAGCAAACAGTCTGACAGATTGAGCATTGTTCATTACGCAAATGTGAAATAATGGTAAATTGTTTTCATAGAGAGGCTACTCTCCTAATCATACACTGAACAAAATGACCAACTGTTTCAGGGTTTGAAGATTTGTCCTAATTTTTATCTTTGGGCAACTTTACTACATCTCCCTGCATATGCATGTTTAATGCAAATATAAATCAATCCTGCAGTCGTAATGAGTAGTGTAAAGCGTGGTATACACGGTTATATTTCCTTCGTTCAACCTGCAGGCTGAACGAAGAAAATATAATCGATTCCTACTTCAACGCTTATGGGCATGGATGGATTAATTCCCCGCTGTTTTCATTGTATTCTGACAGCGGTTGCTGGCCAATCAGCTTCTACCTCCATTCGCCCAAGAATCAGCTCCATCAGCTGATTGAGGTATGCTGGGCAGAAGGGTGCCAACAGCAGCACCCACTGTGTGAGTTTCTGTCCGTTCAAGAACCAGACAAACTTTGCAATGTGTATAACCTACTTTAATCTGTAGTCATAATTGAGTGGTCTGTAGTTCTCTGAAAATGGTACTGTGCTTCAAATGGCCCAGCAGTAAGTGTCCTTCTCCTTTAAAGTGTATGTCCAGCCCATAAAAAGTTTTTCTTGGCTTTGGATAAACTGTGGATGGGTTACAGCACTTGACAGGTTTTTACTGCTATCTGGGCTCCATAAGATAGATTTTCTTAATTTTCCTGCTCACGTTTTACCAGACAGGAAGAGAGGGGAACTCTTCAACAGCAAAACAGACAGAAATAAATAAAACAATTTTTTTTTCTAGTAGAGTAGGAGAATGCAGATTTTTATTACCGTTTCCTGTTGTGGATTTTCCTTTACATCCTGTCTGGTGAAACCATTGTCAGCAGGACAGTAGTTGAGGGGAACTCTTTCTAATGGATGTAGAGAAGAATTCGTCTCACCCCTTACCGGTAATCCTAATGATAGGGATGGGAGCTGAAATGACTGCGAATGGTGCCGCTATCACATGTTTGGTAGAGAAGAATGTCACCAGCACACCAAAATCCTTTTAGGATCATTAATTGTTCATTGTATTGAACAGATTGTCAGTTGAAAAACTGTTTTTCAACTGGCAATCGATGATCCTAAAAGGATTTTGGTGTGCTGGTGACATTTTCTACCAAACTCTTTCTCTTGGAGTCCCAGATAGAATTAGATAATTTTCCTGCTTTCTCACACCATCCAAAACTTGGAGAAAAAAAAAAAATGTTGGCTGGGCATAAACTTTAAATTATTAAATGCTGAGAAACATTGTATTTGAATGGTGACATTCTGAATCAAGGAAAGACTTGATCACAGGACACCTACTGGCCCTTACAGGATAAAATGTGCACGTCATGCGTTTGTATTATTTTGTAAAGTACGGCACAAACTTTTGGCCCTATATAAATCATGTATAATAATAATTTTCGCCTCCAGGCAGTTCATGACTAGTCCTGCTAGTGCAGCAATGCAAGGCCTGGATTTCTCACTGCCTTCTGCATTTTGTGAAATATTTTCCAGTCTATGGCTGTCTTTTGTCAAGCATTAATCCAGTGCAAAATGTTCAGCCTTTTGTTTTGTTTTTATGAACAGTCATATAAAAGGACTTGTCAGGGGCATACTAGATATTACTAGTGGAGTGCCTATTTGCAAATAAACGCTTGTAGCCCAACCAACATTGTTCCTCCTCTTCCCATTTTGGTTGTTCCTCCTCTTCCCATTTTGGTTGATCAATCTACCCAGCAACATACTCAATTTTACTATAAAAACCAAGTTGTTTTTCTTATTAAACCAAACATACAAGGAAACTGAAGAATGCACACTGCTGGCCTCCACTGAAAAAGTATGAGCCCTGACATGGAACAAAAAAAATGTAAATGAGACACTTACTATTGGTTACATACTTGTTCTAGGTCTGTACTTAAAAATTATTAAAGTTACACACATCTAGGCAATTAGCATTTTCATTTCATTAATCTCCACCTCTGATTCAGAGGATAAAGAGTTCCATGTCAAAAGAGTCAAACATGCCACCAAGCATTGAACATCCAAGTGAAGCACAAGAGGCAAGCACCAGCAGTGTGGTACATCCTGGTGAAGTGCATGAAGCATGCACTAGCAGTGGGGTGTTGCAATATCAGCCACAAAGAATTCAGTATCGCCTGTCATCCTCCCATTTACAGCCCTATTTTCAAGTATAAACTAAATACCAGCCCTGGCATATAGATCAGAGTCCTGCAGCACTGAGTTTTATGAATAAATGCTTAGCGTTGTGTCATACATGGCTCTGACATACCTAGTCATTCATTTATAAAAACTCACTGTGTTACGTGACCGAGTAATTTTCAAAGTATCACAGCACTGAAAAAAAGCCTGCTAATGAACATGGGTTAAGCACACTGTTACTGAGGACTAAGATGTGACAGTGTCTCTGCAAAGGGCATCGGTATACTAACCTTACCTGTGCTCCCTCACCGATACCTGCTCCTATGCAGCTGGTAAAAATACCTGGCACTTATGGGTGAGGAAACATATGACCTGCTCCGCTGTAGTGGTATCCAAACCTAGCATCCAATTGCTAGGCCTGAGCACTGTCCCAGGACTTGGACAGTGATGTCACTACTGCCCCAGGGTACAATCAGTCAAATTATAGTGCTGGCTGCAAAGGAAGAAAGAGCAATGACCGAGCACAAGTAACCTGATAAACTTTGCAGACACTGCATGGGCAAGGTGATGGGGTAGATTTTAATTCTCATTTAGTGTGTGGGCAGCTTTCGTGCATTTTGTAACATTTACTGGGCTTCAGAATATCTTGCTATATAGATTATATGATGCTATGATATAAAGTTTTTCCTACTTCCCAGTTTTTTTTGTTCTGTATTAGCATTGTTGTCCGATTATAGAACAAATCTGTTGTTAGTTCTAGCAGTATGTGCATGGAGCCAACAATGGTTTGATGAAACATTTGTAGTACTGTGGGTAAATGCACATCCAAACAAGTGTCAAGTCAAGTATGAATGCAGCTTTAAAGAAAAAGATTCTTATGGCTGTAATGGGAGGCCTCATCATCATAAAAAACAGCGCACAGTTCGTTACTTTGAATAAAGGTTTTTAATGTCAGCGGTTTCATTAAAAAACAAAAAAAAAAAAAACACACAACTGAGTTCATGTATTTAATAACAAATTATACTGGCATTTTCACTTTAATAACAGTTGCGTACACAAAGTCTGAAATGCACAATATTGAGTTTAACCAATAGGATTTATTGATCAAGACAAGCTACAGTTAACATTCAATAAACATTCATGAGTTCAAGGTAAGTAAATGAATACATTCAATACATGATGCTTTGGTTAAAAATATTCTGACAAAACCTGTCACATACAGCATGAACAGTCATAAAAGGAATTGCATAGATGAAGTCTTGGAAATGTGCAATTGGTAGTTAAGGGAATCGGTATGGATTTAGTTCAATTTACCACTAGTGCATTAAATACCCATCAGTTCCCCTGGAATTTTCTATAAAAAATAGACGGCTGTCTAAACGCTGGCTAGCCACACAATTACTATTTTATATTTTGTACTTGGTTAACAAATGATCCTTATTTAGGTAACAATTTAAACAGATGCAAATAGTTTATCTAAAATGGATGAAAGTAATTTTAAGTATTTGTACTGTAAATATATGACGTGCAACTTAACCTGAAACTTTCCCATGCCACACATGCATTTGTATGTGCTTCTCATTTCTTCAAACACAATTACCTGATTCTTAAACTGGGTAAAGGAGCTCTCTGGATTTAGCAAACACGGATTGTTCTAAATGTATTGCGCTGTACAACTCAAGAGCACGGATGCTCCAACAGTTTTAGAATATCCCTAATACTGTATGTAGGAACAAAGGGCAATACATACCTAAACATATCCACAGCCTTCTTCAATACAGGGTTCTTATTAAGAGCAATAACCCAGAACAACAAATCAGCCTTGTTCTGATCTAGCTTATGCAAAGAAAAAACGCTTTCTTGATCAAGACCAAACGCCACTGTGGGCTGATTCAGCCTAGTTTGCGATTGCTATGTAAATAGTTACCCTGCTCCATCCATGGCCAGATTGGAATAAGATGATCTACCAGATGGATTTTCTACTGGGCTTCTGAAACGTGTACAATCATACACAACTGGCCAATACAACTGTGTGCATCTGCATATCATGCACCAGCATTGTGTCTATGGCCAGGTTTAGACCAATAAAAGAAGAAGAACTCCAGGAAAAAATGTTGATTAACCCTTGCAGTGGGGCTACTGCTAGTTTTTGACTAGGTGATAAAAAAAAAAGTTAGTTATACTCAACCAAACTGCAGGGCCGACTCCTTGCTTCTCCGGTCACTGAAGTGTGTCTTCTCCTCCGGATGGAATGCCCCTCAGCGCCCTCATGTCTATACACTTGTATACAGCGTGATGACACGCGGTTTCTTAGACCGCTGCAGAGGTGAGGAGAGGTTCTACGGACCGGTCGGAGAACAAACCAGCTGGAATGATCGGGTGAGTATAACTTTTAAAAAACTTTTTTTTAACACCTAGACACAAACAAGCTATTAACCCCTGCAGTGCGGGGGTAGCCCCACTGCAAGGGTTAATAACATTTTCCCCAGTGTGTTAGATAGATAGCAACAACAGGTTATTTTAGAGGAAATCCCTCACCCTTGCAGGATAATAACGGTAGTCACCTGCTTCGATTTAGGAAGCTAAATATAAAAACTGAACTATAACTGGTGCCTGTTTTGTCATAACTCATACAAGCATAGCAATAGAGGACAAGAATAAAACAAAAAACTGTGCCACCATGGGAAATTTGTTTTCTACTTACGCAGCACCTGCAAAGTAGGACAGATTAAATATCTCGAATCTATGGGGTTGATTTACTAACCTTATAAAACACACCACGAACATGTATACACCTCTGTAGCGTGCTCCCTCCCAGCATGATCTATGGGTGGAATCTAGACACCTTTGTAGTGTGTACACACCCAGCAGGTGTGTTGTGCAAAGCCAAGCATGAATTGCAAGGTGATGTTGTGTAAATTAGCTCTATGTTGTGTTGCTTGCGTTGATGAATGCAGGAATGTAAATGCATG
This sequence comes from Nanorana parkeri, assembly GCF_000935625.1. Taxonomy (NCBI): domain Eukaryota; kingdom Metazoa; phylum Chordata; class Amphibia; order Anura; family Dicroglossidae; genus Nanorana; species Nanorana parkeri. The sequence continues at coordinate 121,933 of NW_017306334.1, forward strand.
AGCTAACCATTTTTGTCTAAACTGTGAAGCAGCATTATATATGCATCATGTGCATGATTTTTCCATATATGGCATTAGTGGAAATATGCTTTTAGAGACTTTTTGGTTGATAAATACGTTTTGCTGTGTAAAAATCACACGCACCTGGTGCGTGCGTGTGTTTAGGTTAGTAAATCACCCCCTATATATCTATGGAACTTAAAAAAAAAAAAAGTTTATAACCCCCCCCCCAAAAAAAAGATGTTATATAATATAGATCAGAATTACAATTAGGCGGATTTACTAAAGAGGTAAATATTTTTAGTGAGAATCTTCACTCAAAACTTGTGTAAATACTGGGTGTACACGTCCATAAACCATTTTTGGGAGGGACAGGTGCTGCGTGTGATTGCACGCAGCAGCCTGTTTTACCCTATGGGAGGTCGCGGCTGTATGCTGTCATCCGTGCAACTACGGGTGTCCGCATTTGGACACAGACAGGATGGATCCTGTCTGCGTCCAAGTGCGGACACCTGTACCTGCAGTTCAGGTGTCCGTAGGACACCGTACAGCCGCGCCCTCCCATAGGGAAAAACAGGCTGCTGTGCGCAATCACACAGCACCTGTCCCTCCCTGGATCGGCTGTTTACTGGGCGTGCCGCACGGACCTGTACGCCCAGTGTGAATGAGACCTAATTATCCAATTATGGAAATAAACCTCAGCACGTGATATTTCAAAGTGAACACGAGTTCGCTTTCGTGAGTGAAGATTCTTAACACCTTTAGAAAATTGGCCTTAATATACTGCAATGCAAAACCTCAGCTGTTGTAATGCAAATGGGCAGAAATCGGATTTCAGAACTTACAAACAGAAATGCATGAATAAACATTTTAAGGCCACATGCAAGCTTTTAACTAGACAAGTCTTAGTAGACATATGTAGACATATGGATGGATCTTTTGTAACGAGTTCCAATCCAGACTCCCATTTAACCCCTTCGTGACTGACGACGTACAGTGTACGTCGCCAGCATCAGGGCTGTTTAAACAGACTCTCGGCGACTTTTGCCGCCGGGAGTCTGTTTAAACTTGTAGAGCCGACTGTCAGCTTTACAACAGAAGCGATCCTGGCGACTTACCTGTCGCCAGATCGCTTCTGCGTCCCGAAGAAGGGGCCACCCCCCCGCCGGACACCCCCGCCGTGCTTCCCGGGCTCCGTTGCCCCTCCTACGGGAAATATTGCGCAACATAAACATTTTCAACTACCACCATTTAATTCTATAGGGTCTTTGCATTCAGAAAATATATAATGTTGGGGGGTTTTACGTCATTTTTAGGCCTAAAATGTGGAATATAACATGGGTGCAAAAAATGAAAAAAGGGCCTCAGTCATGAAGGGGTTAAATTCTTTCCAAAGCTAGAAGCATAGCGCAGATTGCTTATTAACATTATGTTAGGACTTAAAATATGCATATATAACTGGCTGGATACATTCATAACTGCATATAAAGTATGGGAGAATATTAGAAATAAAACCAAAATAAGGTGGAAAAACCCTACAGTATTATTTATTGCTAAATCAGTATTTGTAAGAATAATATAAAATGTTTGGAACACGCAAAATAATTACATTGTAGCTTACCCATATAGATATGTGTATTAATCATTCCTGATCATTTGGAATGAAAAAAAAAAGAAGGTTTAAAAAGGAGTATATGTTAGATACTAAGTGTTGTCTGTGGTCACTTATGCACTATGCTTAATTAAATCATATAGCAGAACGTGGGGAGGAAAGGATGGGGAGATTAAATCAATAACTAAAACATTTCTTGCCTGCTGTACAATCAATACAACTAAACAATAATTCTGGTTAACGGTCATTCTATATTTAAATGTTAAAATAAGGAGAAAATTCCAGCATCTGGGGAAGAATCACATTGAAGAAACACAGTAACCCGCTCTTTCAAGGCAAAGGCACACAGTCTCCCGATAGCACACCCAGTAGAAAGGGTGAACTCACCAATCCATGCTCCCTTGCTGCCTACCTGCTGTAGCAGCCTAACTTGAGTAAGCACTGGCGTTGACACTTACGAGTTCAGATGAAGTCACATGCCTCACATGACACTGTTCGGGCCTAGCGGGTGCCAGCTCAGGCTACAGCACTGTAGTACAGCAGAGACTGCATGTTTCCCCATATTCAGTAGAGCAATGGAGTGAGGGCTTCAATGAATTGGGGAGGCATCAACAGAGTATGGATCAGAAAGTCTCTTTAGAAGGACCATGTCATGAAATAGTTTGCCAAAGAAGCCTACCTGCAACCTGCACTACCAGAACGTTGCCCCATTCATTAGAGACATCAGGGAGTCTCCTACCCAGGAGATTGACACTCCTGGAAGTATTGGATTTTCTGAAGATTTCCGAGGAGAATTCTTGTTGAACATGGAGACATACTAGTGCAGAAGCAATGCTTGGAAAAATGTTATTTAATGACAGGATTGTCTTCCTGTCACAGCACCAAAGCATTGTTGTGCACATATCCTTTTTTCCTGTTGAGCTGCATTCTCCTTATATTCCTTAGAGCAGGGGTGTCAAATCCATACTTACTAAGGGCCATGCTGAAGGTTGTGAATAAAATTAGGGGCTGGACATAAAAAAGCCCGGCTGCCTGCTACGGTACAAAGCTCGGCCCCACTAATTATTATATGACAGTCCTGGTGTCCTGTGTGTGAGGGCACTCCAAGTGTCAGCAGTCCCTGTCATTTAAAAGGACAGGGACTGCTGACACTTGGAGTGCCCTCACACACAGGACATAAGGATTGCCATATAATGATATGACTGTTCTGTGTGTGAGGGCACTACAAGTGTCAGCACTCCCTGTCCAATATGACACTCCTGTGTGTGTGGGCACATTAAATGGACAGAAACTGCTAAAACTTGTAGTATCCTCACACACAGTCTGATACACACAGTGGGACTTACCAGGAGCTGCTGAGACTAGAGGCAGAGATGCGGAGGAACGTGCTAACGATGAGACCTGCGGCCCAGGAGAAACATGTGGGTGAGAAGAAACCTGCACAGGACTGGAAGGCCTAAGAAAATCTTGTGACAAACTGTATGTGCCTTAGAGGAATCCACTAGAAGCTATAGACAGATTCTCTTCATTCATACCACTTGTATTGGGTAATCACAAACCTTTGTGGAAACTGCAGCAAAGGCCACATTTTTTTCATCCGATAGATTAAATCTAATGGTTTGCTACAGACAAAGGCTCCACTTTTAATACAATTTCTGCATACAGAAGTAAACAGCTAGTCAGTAAAATACAAGACATACATATTTCTTTTTGCCTTTGCTCTACTGCTGGAAGCCTTTTATTCCAGACGTCCAATAAGCAAGGGATGTTACTGACCTACCCCAACCCCTTTCTCTGAAAGTCCCTCTTCGTGTGCACACAAGTGCATGACAGGGAGCCTGCTTCCCTATGCATTCTGCACACTTGGTGTCCCTTAGAGACCACTTGGACCTATGTGTGCACTTGAATTGATGTGTAACATGGTACCGGTAGTCTTTTATGTCCTATAGGTCCTCAGCGCATTCTCACTCACCAAAAACCGTACCTGCCCCTTTTTCCAATGCTTTGCAACACAGCATGTGTTTCATGCAGTTTCCGTTGTGCATTGTATACTGTGTGGGTGCCTGCCGCACACCAGTTACAAATGAATGGGTGCAAACCCAAAACACATAGGTTTGAATTTGGACATAAACACCACAGGAAAGAGTTTTTACAATATAAACTGTCATGAACATTAAACTAACCTTCTAGGGTATGACTTCCTATCTCAAATGCCCATATGGGCATCTTGCTTCAGTCTTTAAATATTTTCTCCTTCACATCTCACCAGAATACAAGCACACAAAATATATGAAAGAAAAAATAATGGGTTGCACCTCTGCTAAACAATGATATTCCCTATCTTCTTGGCTGGTCATTGTTGCATCATATCCTGAGTGCTATAAATACAGTTTATCTGCCTTAAACCAGCATTCAACAAAAAGATTTCAATTAAGAAATGATTTGGCACTTTTATTAATATGCGCTCCAAAAAAATATTTTGGCTTACCACCAGGTCCTGAAGCACAGGCTTGAAGTTCACATTCTTATAAAAGAATGGCTTAAAAGTAACCATTAACAACGCAAGGTTTTCACTGTAACAGTGAAGGCTTATAATGGCAGTTGAGTGCTTACAATAGGTATAGTCATTATTTGACAGCCAATGGCTAGACACTGCCTAACTTATGCGCCTCAACTACTTCTCCTGTGTTTGATATTTCTTGTTAACCCACCCCCCTTCTCCATATACATTTTGTTGAGTCTTTCATTATTACACATGGGGGGGGAATTCATCTCAATGTCTACAGGTTTACAATAAAAATACAACTGTGCAATGTCCCAACCCTTCCCCAATCAACATTAAAGCCCTGTTCACACTGTGCAAACACGCAAGAAAGCATGCGGTTTTGCCACAGTTGCCTATTCAATTATTTGGCTGCCGCACATACGACAGATACAGCAAAGTAGCCCATGCAGCATTTTCAGCTGCGTTTCTTTCTGCATGTTTGATGCGCACTTTATCGGCTGCGTTTGGGGGTGCCATTAAATGTGAACCAAATCTTATAGTCTGAGCAAGCACTGTAGTTTGACCTATCCCCATCAGTAACTTAAAGATATACTTGGTAGACGGAGTTCTGATTTAATGAGTGCATTAGGACAGGTCTGCTCTAAGCTGTTCTCTTCCTGTGCAGTGCAAATGTGGTTGTGGCACAGACTTACATTTAACTAAACAGCTATTTGGCTAAATGTGTTTGCACTTTCAAATTAAAGTTGAACCCTTTCTACACAGAGGGCTTCTCAGCTGCCAGATTTTCATGACAAGGGACCACAAGATCCTGTTGCCGTGATGGACTGAAATCCATTCATATAGGACTTATGGTAACAAAATACTTAAAGCTGAACTCTGGGCACATAAACTTTTATTTAAATATATTCCCCAATAGCCAAATTGGATATAAATTCCCTTGGTGTATACCAAACGCTTATGCAAACCCAGATATTACCAAATAAAAGGTAGCAGATACATCATTACTGTGCTGCACATAACTATGGCAGAAAGTGGAGCAGTGAGAGGGCAACCACTACACGCTCCCTGAAGAAAACTACAGGGGGTAGATACAAGACCAGTCACCCTGCACAAGGAGAGAGAGCAGCAGTGACTGATCTTTATTACAGGAAGCTCCTGCACAGTGTTGCACTATCCCAACACCCGACTCCACTCTTTGCTATGTTAAAGTTGCTGAAAGTGTTCACTGCACATGTGCCATAGACAATGTACATATGCAAAAAAAATATTGCTAGCAAACAGGTCAAGGAGTTTTTTGGCAAGTCTTTACCATAAAAACTCTACCTGCAAGCATTTTGTTTTACAACTTCAGCTCCGCTTTAAGATCATGTAGACTTCTCTCCAGCCAGCAAGTGGAGCTCTGCTTCCTTTTCAGCATTTCAAAGCACTGTATTAAAGTGACGCTGAACTCAGGAGTTAAATAATAAAAATGTGTTCAAGTACCCTATTACCATAATGTATCTTTTTTGTGCATCACTCGGCAATAGATCCTCAAATTATCTCTGAATTCATGCTGACACTGTCCTTCCTTCTGGAGGGTGGCTACTTTTGTTTTTAATGGTCCCTGTGTGTGTTATAAAGTAGCCTATAATAGAAGTCACCAGCACTCGATATGTGCAAGAAGTAAAGCACTTTTTTATTGAATTGTCACATGCGTCAAACAGCAAACGTTTCGGGGCCACGCAAGGTGCCTTCTTCTGGGCGACATAGTGACTAGTGTTATAAAATAGCCACTACTCCAAGCTCGCTCTGGTGATGGACTACATTTAGATAACTAATTTGTATAGAAGTTGAAGTCCATCACGGGGGTGAGCTTGAAGTGGTGGCTACTTTACAACACACACACAGAGACCATGGGGAACAAATGATTTGAGGATCTACAGCCGAGTGATACAGAAACGAGAAACATTGTTAATTGTTAGGCCTTGTTCACACCGAAAGCGTGTGCGTTCCAGAGCGGTAGCCTCTCGAACACACCGCAATCCCCAAGAAACTTCTCCCCGCGTTCTGGGGCGGGAGGGGGTGTGGTGGTGCATTGAATTCAATGGCACCACTTCCATGCCCCCCCCCACCCGCAGTGCGATCGGACGCGTGGCAAGACTTTGCCAGCGTTCCGTTCCACTGCAAACGCAAAACAAAGGGCTTGAACAAGCCCTGAAGGTACTTCAATGTATTTTTAATGTTTAACTTCTGAGTTTAGTGCCACTTTAATCCCTGCAGTGTTAACAATGGATATAACACAACAGTTTAAAAATACGAATAAAATAGTCCCAAAGGCATCATATTTTCTTGTGTTGGCGCACACTGTGTGTCCTTGTCTACCCTCACCATTAAATTAAAGCACAGAAATAAAAGCTCCTACTGGTTTATAGATGAGCAACCGTTGCTGTACTAGATCAAGACCTGCTCAGCTATGACATTCTGAGGAGAAGAAGTGGCAGCACATCACTTACCCATTAGACCCACAAATATGGGTTCTTCATTTTCTAAAACTGAATTGATTTCAGGTAAGATTCAGAAACAAAAAAAAACTGTGCTTAAGAGAGTTTTTCTTTAAACCGAAAATCCCTTTAAACCACTATTAGAAGTAAATTCGGCTATTTAACTTCAGTGCAATCATTTTTACAGTTCGTTATCAGGCTCATATGAAAATCTGTAACCATAAGCTTACACTTTTAAAGAAAAAAAATTATTCCCTAACCATCCACAATTAGAAAGCTAGTTTTCCTAACTTCATGCCTGAAAATACACCAAAGTCAAAACTATTGCTATAACCAATAAAAATCAATTATGTTTAAAAAAAGGGTACTGGCATTAAATATAAAAAGTTAAGCTACATAAAGTATACAAGTCTCTTTCGAATAGAAAACTTTAACACATTGTCAGCATCACTACAGGTCACATTTAATGCCCTGAGATCGTACTCCTAGGATTTTGTGAACATTTAAAACAAACAACTCACTTTATTATACCCATTCCTTGATGCAGACGTTACGCTAAGATGCACAGTCTGGTTATTACATCTCTTATGTAGAATTGTGGCATTAGGGCTGAAATAAAACAATTTGAAAGAAAAGTACTTATCTCACATCTAGCTTCTGCACTGGAGAGGGTGATGTCATGATTCTTTAATCCTGGGAACACTGACTTGGGAAAACCAGCAGCACAATGGCTTAGTGGTTAGCACTTCTGCCTTTTGGGGTCCCCGGCTGAAACTCACCCAGGACACTATCTGTATGGAGAGCACATGTTCCCCCTGTGCCTTTAGGTACTCTGGTTTCCTCCCACACTCCAAAGACATAATGGTTGTTTAACTGGCTCCAGTCTACAATTGGCCCTAGTATGTGTGCATGCGAGATGGTCTTATATTGTAAGCTCCTTGAGGGAAGGGAATTATGTGAATGTACAATATGTTGGCATAGATAGAAATAATAAATGTGACATCACCCTCACCTAGGTGCCGCAGGCTGTAAAGTTTCTCTTCTAACTTTTCTCCAGACTTTCTTTTTTCGTTAAGACCTAATGCTGTGATTATACATATTGCAGAGGCTGAATGTAATATGTGGACCCTGCATTTTAGAGTGGTCTGCTTTATATATTGGACCAATTGTGCCACAATATTCACATCAATGGATTTTTTGGGAAAGGTAGCAAATAGGGCAGTGAAGCAGCTACAATCCACAAAAACCAGACATGGCTTGGACTGGTTGTTGGGATGGGTTATTGTACTCTGCACAGTCACTGCAATCTGCATTCCCTTTCAAATGACATCTGTACATGTAAGGCCAGTCATATACTAACATTAATAGCAATAACCCATGTAGTAATAAAATTTCAATTACATCTGAAAATCTGCCTTGATTGCAGATCGGTACCTTATGTAAGGGCTACGCAGGTGATAAAATCACTTTACTCTGCAAAATTAAAGCTCATCTCTGGGCAAAAAAAAAAAAAAGTACCTTTGCAATGGGGCTAACCCGGCACTGCAAGCATTAAGTGCTCATTTTTGTTTAGAGCTGGAGTAAAGCAGAATTTACTTACCTGATCACCGCTCCACCGGCAATCAGCGCTCCTTGCCCCTGGCTAGTGGAATGCCCCTTGGCGTCCTCATATACAATGTAGGTCTATGGAACCTGCATTAGACGTGATGAACACAGTGGTCCTTAGACCACTGGAGCTTAGTGGAGAAGGGTCTGCAGGGACTGATGTAGCAGCCTGAAGGGAGCAGGCAGAAGCTGGGATTAGGTAAGTTAATCTGCTTTATTCCAGTCGCTAGACAAAAACAAGCACTCAAACCATGCAGTGCGGTTGGGTAGCCCACCACTGCAAGGGTCCTTTTTTTTTGTTTGCCTGGAGACCAGTTTTAACCATTTGTTGGCAGCAACCTTATTTGGAACACATTGGAGCCAATATGCTGCTAAAGAGAGAATAATAAACAAATTGTTAAATCTCTCAGTAGCAGACAATCATTTGTGTAGCATGTCTGTCTGTGTGCTCAGTCAAACATGTTGCACAAAATGAAGCGTTAGGCGTCACAAGGTTTTATATCCCTGCTCTGAACAAACCGTGACAAGAATAAGATAATCCTGAAGGCTTTTGTATGACGTTTGAAGCTATTATTACAGTCATCCATGATGTACTTTAGTGGTTATTTGGCCCAAATGTAACAAATTACATAATAGGTATCTAGTGAATAACTTTCTGAAGTAACTGGACCCTAAATTGACTAAAAAGGCAGGTGGAAAGAAATGAAGTTTCAGACCAAAATGCATTTGCATCTATCTAGTCGTCACAAACCCTAAGAGAGACATGCGAAGTAAAATACATATCAAATCTTACATCAGACTGGCTCACATTATAACATTAAGAATAAATATGAATACAAAATATAAAATACATGGTATTTCTGCAGATTTACACAAAACCCGACTGCTAGGAGGATACATAAACTTAAGAGAGTACAAAATTAACAATAGAAAAATGGCACTTTAGATTTTTTTTTTCTACCTGTACATATTTTGTGCAGTTTCAATTCATAACACTGGATAGTGATTCAAAAAAGGAAGTGGGATACAAAAAACAAACATAATACAGCATTGACGGGAAGAGACAAGCAGTGGTTTCCTGAGGAGATACACAAGGGATTTGATGGATTGTGTGAGAAAACTACAGATTTCAAGAGGAAACCAAGGCAAGCAGCTGATCCATGATTGTAAAGTGTTTCTACTACAGATCATCACCTTGCAGCTATACAAACATGCATTGATTGATATGCTGACACCATGAAATTATATTACATATTTTGTCATCTTCTCAGTGACTTCTGAATGTACACATTTTGTAAGGTCACATACTGTATTTTTTTGTACCAATGTCAAAAAAAGGATAGCTTAAAACAAAGCGGTTTCTTAATCAGCAGTTCATCTACATTGGATAAAAAAAAGAATAAAAAAAGAAAAAGTATGTGCAAATTGAAGTTCACTAGCAGCAACCAGATTCCAGCTATTATTTATCTTGTGCAGGATAAAAATGAAGCAGTAAATCTGAATGGTCGCTCTAGGTAACACTTCTTCCCTTCCTTTCTCTATTCCTTTTTATATGAACTCCAATTACCGAGGACAGATTTGTGTAAAGGAGAACTCCCGCCCAATGACAAAATGCAGCAATTATTATACATTTTGCAAATTCACTAGAGTGGTTTTTGTATACAAGAAAATACATAATAGTCCAAATAATAATAGGAAATATAGTCCATAGGCAGCTATTACACATTGGAGTTCAAGCCTACAGCAGTCCCTCCCAGTAGAAGAAGCCTGCATACCTGATATACACCGAACCATCACTGCATGGGCACTGCTGCAGCTTACAATAAAGACATTTCTAAGCTACATAACCTGATGTCATGCATTATTCTTGACAGGAGTTCTCCTTCAACCATAGCTTACATATGTGATTGCTTACTGACCGTTGAATCGATCAATGTTGAATTTCATTTGGCTGCTTACTAGCGGTCACCTGAAACTACATCTATATTGGTCAATTTATTTCACTGTGTATTATTGTAGAAAATGTTTCAAAGCTATATTTGTATACAAGATAACAATATTTCAATCAGGATTACACAGCTATAATGACCAGGTCAACTAGACCTCTTACTTTTCTTTGTACTGACAGTGCTGCAGTTTTTGTAATACCAATTTAGCCAGCTGCTCAGAAACTGGATAATGCTGCACAGTGTTTGTCACATGTAGGGAAGACAATGGGAAGAGTACACTGCCTTGATGCTTTCTCACCGGTGTTCTGCATGGTTCTAAGCATCACTGCCATGGACACATGTCTCACGGTCTGTGATGGGAACCTGGAAAAAAAGAGTAGAAAGAGGAGATGTTGATTTTAACATGAGACTGAAAAAAGGCTCTAAAATATATCATTGACAATCTGCTAGTCAGTCCCCCTCATATCATCAATTTGTAATTTGTCACTAACCATAGCTGATCGCCACAACAACCTCCTGGTCACAGCAATAGAGCTCATTGCATACTACAGTTTAGTTTTTCTGATTATAGGCACAAATGTGACTGTCAGCACTGGGATTATTTTGCTTTATCAATCTGGGAGTAGTAGATTATGAACCTAATACTCTTGTTGTGAGAATGATGAATGCAGAATGATTAAAAAAATGCAGGCCATGCAATGCCCTGATTACTACTAACATTGCCACATTAAAGAAAACCAGTTGTTTTAAATATAACAGCAAGCTGTTCCAGAATGTAACAACCTTTTAGCCTCAGAATTTGCAGCCATTTACATCTTATTAACTGAAGCCGGTTTCAGAAAGGGCTAAATTACATATATATATATACACATACACACAAAAAAAGCAGGCAGGACAGAGTTAAAAAAGTCATTGGGGTTAATCAGGGGTTGAAAAGTTTAAACTTTTTTATTTAACGTTTGCTGTATCTGAAATTACAGAAAAGATTATAGGAATAGCCAGCTATCTGCATTTACCAGCAGCAACTAGTTATAATGTTAAACAGTCAATGACATATCCATCAATGATTCCTCTGGCATAATGCACATGCAACGATCACTATTTTGAGACTGGCTTGTGATTATCATGCTGTTGTGCCAAATATATGATAAGTGCTTCAGGCAGTTAAAGCTGTTTAATGTGCAGGAATATTTTAATTTCTCTGTAAGTGGAGCCACAAAAGACTGAATGATCAGACATATTGCCCCTTGTGGTGCTGTCAAGATCATACAGGGATTACATCCGATCCCAGGATGCAACAGCCTTGTACAGGGATGGACAGACCTCATCAGATAGCATGTTTGGAGATGTAGCAGTATACTTAGAGTTATTGTTTGGGGCAGAAATGAGGAGACTCAGCTTAGCCAAAGCTGTAAAATTCAAGATCATTTTCTAATACATACCTTTATGAGAGGACTGAGACTTTGAACTGGGACGGGGTGAGCTGTGGGAGTTACGATTTGTGTAATCATTACTTTGATCTTCATTGTAATCTTCATCTGGAGGGGGAGGGAGAGGCCTGTTCGACAAGAAATACAACATGCATTATTTTAGGGCTTACACAATACCAATACACAAATATACTATTGTAATAACCTAGAATCCAGAGTTGACAAATTAAAGTGCATACTGTTAATTGCATAAGATAACAAATAATGTTTAAAAGGGATTTTCCACCTTCCCCAAAAAAGTAGAAAACGCCTATGTATCCACACAGATGATGATTTGTTACCAATTTGTTACTGACTTCCACCTCGGACATTAGCGGTTTCAAGTGCAGAGAAAACTCAAGTTTTGAGACTGCTACAATTCAGAGCAACTTGGGATCTAATTAGCACAACAGAACTGCCAATAAGAAAACAACTCACAGCATTGATTGTTCCATTATAATAACAAAAGATAATTCAGTGCTGCAGGGCACTGTGCCTATCAGTAGCAGCCTGTAAACATACACAGCCCGGCAGATACTGAGTGATGTTTTACCATTATGAATGAACGATTGGAGCCGCCGGGGTCAGTGCCATTTATGATAAAGCCCCGCAAGCACTGCCTATTCAATCATCATAGTAAAAGATCACTCAGTGCTGCGGGGCTGCGTGATAGAACTACTGGGGCCATGCATTTACAAGCAGCTACAGATATACAGATCACACAGCCTGTGGGCTTTGTGTCTAAATGGCAGTGCTGGTCTCCAGAATACCCCCTACTGCCAAAAACCAGCGCTAAATCTCCAAATTTTGGCTTGCTAACAGAGTGGTTGGACAGTACTGGGTAAACGATCTGTCCATGCTGCTTAGCAATGGCAGGATGGATATGAACAAGACCAAGTGTGATATGGTGCTCTCTCTTAAAAAGTGCTAGAGTTGTCCTCTCTGTCCAAAATGTCCTCAAAAGACCTATTGTCAAAGGTATCAACTCTGTCACATAAAACATTGCTAAGTATCTGGCTACTATCCTTTCACCCTTAGCTGGCAAAACGGTACAACATATTCAGAATTTGACAACAAGGTACATAAAATAAAATTTGAGCCAGAAGGGACATTGGTGTCCTAGGATGCTGCATGCCTTTTACTTGTATATCAACTGCAGAGGCAATTGAGACTGCAAGGAAATGTCTGAAATTAGTTAGGACTCTTGATATTAGAACAGAACTCAAGCCAGGCCACGTTTGTCCCTTGCTGGACCTTTGTCTCAACACCATTTCTTTCAAGTACTCGATTAACTTCTACATACAAAAACCAGGCTGTGCTATGGGATCACCTGTATCTCCTATTGTAGCGAACCTGTGTATGGAAGATGTAGAGAAGAGAGCCTTGAACTCTTTCATGGGAATAACACAAGTTAATGTATGTGAATGACACATTGATGATTAAAACATTGTAAACGTAATCTTTCATCCCTACAAACTAATTTCCAAAAAATTAAGTTTACATGGGAAAAAGCACAGAATGGCAAATTTCCTTTTTTGGACTGTGTGTTACATGTCAAGGGGGGCGACTTGTTCAAAAAGGTCTTCAGAAAACCAACCCACGCCGAGCAGTATCTGCTATTTGACTCACACCACCCACTGGACCACAAACTGGGGGTTGTCAGAACTCTGCAACATCAGGCTAAGATGGTAGTAACAAAACACAACGTCTAAAAGAACACAGACATCTCAGGGGTGCTTTGAAAGTTTGTGGCTACCCAGGGTAGGCTTTCATTAAAACATCCACAAGGTAGATGCAACCTCCTACAGTTACTTATGGCTCTGCAAGGTTAATGAGATAAAAGATATTGAGGATCTTACCCTTGCTCTTCACAATAAAGAGGAACAGTTTAAGAAAACTTGGTTCTACTGGCATAAATTCAACTTCACCTCAGAATCATTTTCCCTCTCGTCTAACCCAGCCCCCTAGTGCTCATTACTGGCCTGCAGTTAGCCTTCATAATGTCACTAGTGATTCTCCTCGGCTCTCGGGTTGTGCAGTGCTATTCCCCTTGGTCTACCATGACTTTTCCTCTCTAATGAACCCTCTTTCTCCTCCTCACTAGTCCTGCTCTTATGTGTTATTTTATTTTCTCCCTACTTTGTTTACTAGGGGTAACCCTAGACCCTGCTCAGATTATGTTTCGGACATTGGTGTAATTTTGATATGTAAAACCCTTTACCCTTTTTCTTTCCTGTACTCCCTGTGGAAATTAAAAAATGCCTAATAAAACATTTGCCAAAAGGAAAAACAAAAATATCCACAAGGTCAAGCAAAAACACAGAACCATCAAACAAAAGGGGAGAAGCAGAACACATGGAGTAAGATAGCCATGCAGTATATAGCTGGAGTGTTGGAAAAACCCAAAAGAATCTTTAAAAAGGAGAACTATGGGGTTAGGGCTTTTCCCCATAGTTCTCCTAAGGGTAACGGGAGGACACAAACTAGCGTCCTCCCGTCAACCTAAGCTCAGTATACCGCGAGCTACAGCTTGCGGTATACTGAGACGCCGCAGCTGAAACGGATCCCGACATTTATGTCTGGATCCGCCCAGCTGCGTGAGTGACAGCTGGCTCTGCCTAACTAGAGGCAGAGCCAGCTGTACCCGCCCCCTCCAGTCTGTCCTGCCAGTCAGCGCTGCAGGATCGGAGCCATGACAGGATCGAGAAGTGAGCGAACGCCGGTATGTGTTCGGTGACTTCCCGATCTACTGAGCCGACCTGTGACAGTCTCATTCGGCTAGAACTATGAGGATAAGTGAAAAGCACTCGCCTCATAGTTCTCCTTTAACACATTGCATCCTGTATCTTTCAAACCTAGCAATACACTGAGACAGATGTTTTTACATCAAAAAAGGCTCAATGCCAAAACTCAAGCAAAGTAATTTAGTATACTGTATGAAGTGCAGTGTAGTGAGGATGCAAAGACCTGCACACTGGGGAGACAAAAACAACCTCTCAACAAAGGAATGGCCCAACATAGGAGGGCAAATTCTAAAAGTCAAGTAAAAAACATACATTCTTTTGAGGACAGTGATGTGCGCATTTTTGACAGAGAGAACAACTGGTTTGCAAGAAGCGTGAAAGAGGCCATCTACAACAAACTGGAACAACAATTTAGGTGGGGGCCTTCATCCTCATCTGTCTAAACACGTACATTGCATTTTAACATCTCTACCCCTGATTTTACAGCAATTCACACCTTCAGCCATTGTAAATTGAAGGATTACCACATATGGATTAAGGTGACTGTGGAAATTAGGAGGATATAGATGCTGTGGTACATTCCTGACATGCTCATTACTGGCCTGCAGTTAGCCTTCATAATGTCACTAGTGATTCTCCTCGGCTCTCGGGTTGTGCAGTGCTATTCCCCTTGGTCTACCATGACTTTTCCTCTCTAATGAACCCTCTTTCTCCTCCTCACTAGTCCTGCTCTTATGTGTTATTTTATTTTCTCCCTACTTTGTTTACTAGGGGTAACCCTAGACCCTGCTCAGATTATGTTTCGGACATTGGTGTAATTTTGATATGTAAAACCCTTTACCCTTTTTCTTTCCTGTACTCCCTGTGGAAATTAAAAAATGCCTAATAAAACATTTGCCAAAAGGAAAAACAAAAATATCCACAAGGTCAAGCAAAAACACAGAACCATCAAACAAAAGGGGAGAAGCAGAACACATGGAGTAAGATAGCCATGCAGTATATAGCTGGAGTGTTGGAAAAACCCAAAAGAATCTTTAAAAAGGAGAACTATGGGGTTAGGGCTTTTCCCCATAGTTCTCCTAAGGGTAACGGGAGGACACAAACTAGCGTCCTCCCGTCAACCTAAGCTCAGTATACCGCGAGCTACAGCTTGCGGTATACTGAGACGCCGCAGCTGAAACGGATCCCGACATTTATGTCTGGATCCGCCCAGCTGCGTGAGTGACAGCTGGCTCTGCCTAACTAGAGGCAGAGCCAGCTGTACCCGCCCCCTCCAGTCTGTCCTGCCAGTCAGCGCTGCAGGATCGGAGCCATGACAGGATCGAGAAGTGAGCGAACGCCGGTATGTGTTCGGTGACTTCCCGATCTACTGAGCCGACCTGTGACAGTCTCATTCGGCTAGAACTATGAGGATAAGTGAAAAGCACTCGCCTCATAGTTCTCCTTTAACACATTGCATCCTGTATCTTTCAAACCTAGCAATACACTGAGACAGATGTTTTTACATCAAAAAAGGCTCAATGCCAAAACTCAAGCAAAGTAATTTAGTATACTGTATGAAGTGCAGTGTAGTGAGGATGCAAAGACCTGCACACTGGGGAGACAAAAACAACCTCTCAACAAAGGAATGGCCCAACATAGGAGGGCAAATTCTAAAAGTCAAGTAAAAAACATACATTCTTTTGAGGACAGTGATGTGCGCATTTTTGACAGAGAGAACAACTGGTTTGCAAGAAGCGTGAAAGAGGCCATCTACAACAAACTGGAACAACAATTTAGGTGGGGGCCTTCATCCTCATCTGTCTAAACACGTACATTGCATTTTAACATCTCTACCCCTGATTTTACAGCAATTCACACCTTCAGCCATTGTAAATTGAAGGATTACCACATATGGATTAAGGTGACTGTGGAAATTAGGAGGATATAGATGCTGTGGTACATTCCTGACACGTATAAAGCACTGAGAAATTGGCTTGGATAAGATATGAAACATCTTTACCATGACAGTAGGTGTCCAGTTGTATGAGACCATACCATAACTATACCATGACCTGTATAAATGAGAACCTTTGCATATGTATCTGTGGATGAACACTCTTCGCACCTATGGACAACAATACAGAACACCTCCCCTCTCCATAACATGGGAGGGAAGTCTCCTGTAGTTCACAAACTGAACTGGGAACAATACTAGCTGATAACATTCAGCAAATTCAAAGAGCACAAGAAGTTATTCGCACACAAGAATTCTGGCAGAATCAACATGTACTTTTCCACTTATTAACCAGGTATACCAAAATGCTTTCCATGGTATATTTCACAGACAGAAAGGGAGCAAAGAAGAGAAGTTCATTGTTAGGGTTTACAAACACAGAAGCATATTTTCAAGTGTTTACGTCTTGGCGGCAACATGGAAGATGACGTTACCCTTTCCATCACCTTTACATTTAAATTTTTAAAAGCAAATTTAAACCCCCAAACAAAAGTATTAAAGTGACATTAAACCCTCAGATTTTTTAACATAAAATACTGTAATGTGTGCTTTACTGTAATCCATGGTGGTTTCCCTTCTCTTTGCTACTCTTCCTTTCAAATCTGTATCTGTTCTCATGCTGGGCAGAACTTCTGTTTTGCAGCAGACTGCCATGTCTCAGGAATGGATACACAGTGTCTGTGTATAGATTTGTATAGGCTTGTAACCTGAGCAAGCACTACAGGGAGAGGCCCTGAGCTGAAAAGGGAAGTTCTCCCCAAGCATGAGAAGACATAAGGATTTAAAAGGAAGAGCAGCAAAGAGAAGGGAAACTACCATGGATTACAGTAAGGCACACATTACAGTATTGGTTTATGTTAAAAAAATCTGAGGGTTTAATGTCACTTTAATAGATTGTAGCCAACAGTCACACGATGCACTGGCTGCATTCGTTTTCTTTTTTCAGGATTCTTCTCCCGTATTTTCACTTGATGATCCAGTGAATAACACTTTCAGTCCTAGAGTGCCTACAATAATTCACCCAATTGCATCTATAGAGAGCCACGATTGTCACCCAGGCTGGACTCCCCATCTCCATTAATAGTACAAAAGGAATAGAGCTGCAGCTAACGATTATTTTCAAAATCGATTAGTTAGACGATTATTACGTTCGATTAATCGGTTAAAAAATAAAACGCATTTTAAAAAATGGCTCCAGTGATGGGACTACTGGTTTGTATTGAGATTGCAGTCCATCACAGGAGCAACCTTGGAGCGGTGGAAGTAAAAAAAGAAAAAAAAAAAAAGTGTGGTGTGCAATATAGTGAAATGAAAAGTTTAAAATTATACAGCAATTAATGCAGAATGGCATCGGCTATAGAGGACAATGAGGTGGGGAGAAGGTGTGGCACGCAGCATGTGTGGAGCCGTGAACAGGGCCAACCAATCCGAAGCCGATTAATCGATGATTGAAAAAGTTGACAACTTTTTCAAGCCGCGCCAAGGCACCTCTGCAAAGTGTGGTCCTAACTCTATTAAAAAGGAATATACAATTGTTTGTGCTTTCAGTTCAGCTCACAGGAAGTGAGAAGGGCACAATCAAAAAGGTATTCAAGTTCTTCTTGAAAATGGTATTAGCCTGAAAAAGGAAAACTAATGTAGCCACTACATCTAAGGTCTGAGATGCTTCAATATACTACATTTTTGTTCTTTGTTTTAGATATCTCTTAAGATTGCCAGTTGATAGTTGACAGAAAACTGCACTTCTTTGTAATAGTACATGTCTATTAGTTCTATACAGCACACAATCCAAACAACATAAAATGATGTCCCCTTGCCTGTATGGTTTGTCACTTTTGGAGCGCTGATAATCATCCTTTGACCGTGGTCGAACATGTTCATGTGTACTTAGCTGAAACAAAAAGTATGTCATGATTGCAACCAAAAGGACCATTTTAAATACGAGTTTATACATATGCATGTAAGGGTTACACAGTATTGATAGGAATACAGGACTTTTGTACATACAATCCTTTTCTTGGTGTTCACAAGGGGACACAGGGTTAATTATGAGACAAGAGGGTTATACTGCTGCCTGCAAGAAATTGGACACTAACAACAAAGCAACATTGGCAGACATGGCCCATGCTGGCTGTTGCCTTTAGTGACGGTCCTCCAGGTATACTACAAATGAAGCAGAGCAAGTACAGGAGTTAGTACCTTGGTGAATACCTGAAGTGCAGTGGACACACTGAAGGGAAGGGCAAAAAACTGGTAATGATGGCACGGGATGAAGATTAGCCACCCGAGGGACAAGAGAAAGAGGATGGAAAGCATACCTCAGGGAAAAATCCCAAGTTTGAGATAAGGCATCTACTCCCCTGGAGTCCCTTTCTATCGAAAGAGGGAAGAAGGTGGGCACCTTCCTATTTGCTCTTTTCGCAAATAGGTATACCTCTGGTATACCCCATCTGCTGATAATCACATCTGAATGAAGCTCCCATTCACCCTGATAGACAGGCCTGTAACTCAGATAATCTGCTACCACATTGGACACCCTCCTTATGTGGACTGCAGAAATGGAGAGCATGTTTTATACTGCCCAAAGAAGAATGTCCTTTGCTCGGAATACCTAACACTTTGTCTTCTGTCAGAATAAATCTTTTGTGCTACTGAATCTATCAGATAACTAGAAATACTCACTAAACTCAGAATCCACCCAAGAGTCTCTAATATAAAAACACAAAAAGAATCCCCAGCACACCTGCCAGCTGGCCTGCAACAATACAAGTTTCCCTGTCAACAGTATGCGTTAAAAGCAGAGGTTGCACAAACCTTTGGCCAAAAATATGTAGAAGCCACACCGCCGCGCCAAGGCACCTCTGCAAAGTGTGGTCCTAACTCTATTCATGAGTCTCCATGTTGGAGCATATTAATGCAGATGTACCTGGAGGTAGCCTACTCCTCCTCTCCTTTTCTGTTCTTTTTGTGTTTTGTATTGTTGTAAGCCTTCCCATGTGCACCCTGCCACCAAGGCTGGTTATACATTTATGCGGTTACCATTCCTTTCTAGTTTCAATATTCTCTACTGTCTCCCTGACCTCCACTTCTGTGGAGACAATAGAAGAATATCGTCCAAGTAGGGGATCACTGAGATTCTCTGATGGTGTAAGATAAGCTATCACCTCTGCCAAAACATTTGCAAAGATTCTTAGGGCAACTTCAAGAACAAAAGGCAAGGCTCTGAACTGATAATAAAGAACCCCCTTCTTTGAATACAAAATCTTTGGAACTTCTGATGTTCCAAACAAATGGGCACATTCAGATAGGCGTCGTTCAAGTCCAGGGTGATCATGAACACATTCCTTTGGAGAAGTCTCTGATTCGAACAAATGCGTTCCATCCTGAATCTTTTGGCCACCAGGAATCTGTTAAATTTTTTCAGGTTCAAGATCATTTTGAACTTGCCCACCAGCTTTGGCACCAAAGATCACAATCTAAAATGAGGGACAAGGAGGATGGGAGGGGTTTTTAAACTCTCCCGATTGTGTTTTCTGTAGATGAGAGAGCCAGTCATCTCTCAGGTTGCTGTCCTGGAAGATGACTGGGGAAAACTGTAAATCAGCCAAGTTGCCTGCTGCAACAAAAACATCTAAAAAAGGTAAGAAACAGTTTTTTTAAAAAATCCATTATGCTGCATAAATAGGAACATATAAAAAACACATAGAGGGGTTTCCCCCAACTTGATTGCAAAAGTGTAAATACACTTTAAATTTAACATGGTTGCAGACAATTTCTCAGTAAATAGCGCAAAGGGGGGTCACACTTTGGGGAACTCTAGCAGGGGGCATTTTTCCAGGCTGTTAGCGCAGGCAGGCACGCTACCAGCATCCACAGAGCCAATAATGGATTAGGAGCCAGCAGGGCCTACAGGACTGCTCCCTCTGTGTTTACGATCAGCCATACTGCCAAGTTCAAATGTGCAGGCCCCACAAGGGGTACTGACAGACCAACTACAGGGGTTGTGGAGGTTATCTGGCCATCTGTGCCTCTCAAAGGGCAGCAGGGAGCACCCTAATGATGGTCATGTGAGGATTGTGGTGATGGTGATGCTTAGGATAGGGTGAGAAAGCTGAGAGTGTGGACACATAAGAAGTGGCATGCACATGCGCAGTGGGGCTCACACAGACTCAGCACAGCAGGTGCCGGGCGCCAAGTTCATAATGGACCACGCAGAATCAGAAGAGTGTACACCAGATGGCAAATTCCACCAGAGGCCTGTGTCTGTAAAATAGTCCTGGCTGGAGTTCTGTTGCTGGCCCCTGCTGAGGCACAACCAGATCTAATGCGTCTCCCTTTCTTTAACTAACTTATAAAATCTAGGGATTTTCTTTAAGGTTTACACTCACCTCCTGATCATCTGACCTTTTCCGACCTTTAGTTTTCTTATAAGATTTTTCCTCTTTTTCCATTAACCAACGGGCTATTTCCTGGGGGAAAAAAAGTATTTTACTATGTAAACTGTCAACATCCAAATAATACATGAACAACAAGCAAAAGAAGCATTTAGTACAAATACAGTACATGGATTAAAGTTGAACTCCAGGAAAACAGCTAAATAGACAGATAATAGATTTTCTCTGTTTTAGAACACAACACTATTTTACCTCCACTCTTGGTTCAGTGACTGGACATAAATATGTATATTTTATACCAGTCTGGAGTTCTGCTTCAATATAGCACAGCACATTCCAACATCAAGTGCGTGCGCACACACACAAAAAAAAAATGTATGCCCCAGAGTAAGGGTTTATGTAACATGTATATAAATGCTCTATATGTGGGTATTTAGGATATATGATACTGAGAACTAAAAAAAGATAATACAGAATCATATTTTTCTTAACACAAGGCCATTCTATTTGTTTTTCTGTTTGAAAATGTGAATTCTTACTTCATCTTGTGCCATTTGTGCAGCTTTGTAATCCACAGTGTTGACCTGAAAGAAAATTAAACAAAGAGGTTTAAATTTAGCTCAAGAGGAACCAAACAGCAATATGCCACAAGCAAACACTATAGATCATATTTTTCTGCTGTGTCAGCTAAGACAATCTAATTAAATCGGAAAAACTGGATTGTAAGAACATAAATGAAATAAAAATTGATTCTCTTGAATAAATGCAGGGGCTCTAAGTAAGCATAGCTTTTACAACAATCATGAGTCAAGTAATAGCTAAATACTAAACAGGATGTAATTCTGGGGATCATTTAGATCTCCGAGTACCTGCAAACAGCCAAACGATGCCTCATGGTAACATATGGTAATGGTCACACAATGGTAACATAATGATAGGGTGATGAATAAACCCCTTTTGGGTGTGAAACACATCCAGCAATTGTTGACCCCCACATCACAACTGCATCCTTTAGTGATGTGAAGATCATCAGGAAGAACCACTGAACACAGCGTGGGACCAGGATTTTGACAGTAGTTTTAAAAGCGCTCGGTAGTGCTGGCAGCAAGGAGGAGAAGTATTTAATCTTCTTTTACAGGGCGAATTGTGTGGCCAGTCTTATTTATCTGACTGGGTCCAATAAATAAAAAGACAGTAGACTTGTTAGTAAACCCACGTAAAGTCCATGAACCCATCGCACTCAGAAACCGCAGTTTCCAAACAAATAAGGGTGGGTGCTTCAGTAGTCGATGGCGGGCGACCGTAGTAGATATCAAGTAGAATATGAAGAGACACCGGTACTCTTAATAGTAAATCAAATACGTCTGTTTATTGACGTATGAGTAGCATAGTGTGATGCAACATTTCGGCGTCACACAGGATCCCCTTCATCAGGCAGAACAAGTAAACCCCACACACTTAACTAGCCTCAGTAATGAAAAGCAGGCATCTTCCCTTACCTGTGTGCACCTTAGCAGAGATTAACTCCAGCAGCCCTAAATCCAAGGTGCAATATGTAATATGCAATTCTTGAATTTCATTATTAGGTTGAAAACTAGTTAAAAGGTTCCGGATTCATACTTTAGGGTGTTTTGTTTACCGACAGGTATACATTAAAAGTTGATCAAAATAATAGGATTTTGGTACTCACCGTAAAATCCTTTTCTCTCCGTTCATTGAAGGACACAGGGAACAGATCGGAGATCATGTACTGTAGGGACGTCACAGAGCAGTACCAAAAAAAAGGGGTGGGCCAACAATACCGTGACCCTGCGAAGATGCGGCAACAGATACAGTGGATGGAACGCGTAAATCAGACCGTAGCAATCCCACGGCACCACCAGGGCGTCCACCGCATCAATAAGGGCGGTCCCCGACTCGTCTTCACTACCAGACTCCGCCTGAGAGGAGTCCCCCTGGTCATGCTGCGCGGCCGCAGCAGAAATTTCCCCCTCTTCCTCAGAATCCCTAGAAAGGACCGATGAGGGGGCCGGCAAAGCGCGCTTCCGTGGGGGGCGCTGCGACAGCACGCGCTCCATACGGGACACAAAACTGTCCATGGTGGAGGAAAAAGCCTCAAGGATAACAATGCGCCAGCGGACCCCCCCAAAGACACCAAGGGAGACAGGGAGAGGGGCGCAGAAGCACAGGCTGCGCAAAGGGGGGATGTGGGAGAGGTCCCTGAAGAGAGGCCGCAGAGCACTGCGGTCAGTTTGTCCCCACATTCCATGTCCCCTGCAAAAAATATGCCACCAGAACCCCAGGCAAGGAAGGAGACCCCAGCAGGGACCGCCCCCGGCCGTAGGCAACCATGACCCGACTGTGCTGTGACTGGGCGGCTGAGACCCCCAGTCATATGCACCCCCCTGGGACGAACCCACAGGCCACCCCGCCGGAGCGGGGCTGTTGCAGCCGACCCACCGCAGCGGGCCTGCATACGCTCGCTGGTCATCCAGGGGAGACTCCAAGGATCCGAGACATCCAGCCTGTCGCCCGGACAACACTTGCTAGAAGAATCTTCTGAAAAAATCAGGAAGAAACAGGTAAGAATACAGAGAAAAAATTCTTAGCTCCTTACTCCTGATGCTAGGCAAAAAACTGGAGACTTGTCAGCAGGTGGGGGGTTTGGCCACCGGCAGGGGCCGCCCTTAGGCTGTAATTGGTCTTTAGTTTTTTTGTGCCTAGCGTCCTTCTCCTGGAGGTGGCGATATTACCCTACAATACATGATCTCCGATCTGTTCCCTGTGTCCTTCAATGAACGGGAGAGAAAACACATTACTTTATAACTACTTTCTGAAGTATGTTACATCTATACAGAAATAGGTAAGAAGTTGTTCAGAAAACAGTGGTCAAATTTTTAAACTGCAAAACAGAAATAAAGTTAGTTCACCTTCAGCTCTTCTTCCTGAAGCCTTCTAGCAATCTCAGCATCATCTTCATCACGGATTCTTCCACCTACGCAAAGTTTTCCTTGAGGACCATCTCGGTGTCCTTTTGGCCTATTACCTATGTTCGAAGTATACAATTATTAAAATAGTCACAGAAGTCCAATTTTTTAGTGATAGTTTTACCCTGTACCATATTAAATGTTATGGGCTGTGGAGTTAATGTTTATCTCAATTAACCCTGTTTGTACTTTGCTGGCAGATCTACTTATTTAGCTGTAAACTAGATTTGAATGCCGTCTGCCCCAACAAAGGGGGGAAAGGTCTCAATGTTTAGGCAGTGAATTTTTACAGTAATGCATTTTATCTCATTCTGTCCCCAATGATTGTTCAGAAGAGCTTGCAGTCCCGTGTAACTCCTACTCCAAACAAAACACTAGAAAATATAATTTTTTTTTTTTTTTGTATATGATATGTGAATGGGAACACGGAAACATAGTAGGAATTTCTCAAATTTGAAAAATCAATTTCTTAGCACGATGATAATTAACACATTTGGTGGATATATGTTCATAAATGTGTTCATAAACAAGTATAATATGTGAGTTGTAATAAGCTGCTTTGTAAGTTAAAGAGCAAACAGCAACAAGTCCTTAATCAGTTTTTGACCAATTTCAAATAGTGGAATTAGCTGCTGCGAGTTGTAGCACTAGATCACTGTTTTTTTTTTCTGCTCCACTAAATATGCCAAAAGTGCATTACTCGCCCCAAAGGATTTCAGTGGGCTTGCAGTCCCAATCTTTGTACATATTAGTGTTCGTACTGAATAGACTCATGGTGCAGGGTAAAGCTATACTAACAGTACACAAGGCAAAATATCAAATACAGGGCTCATGCAAGATAAATCAAATCTCAAAGATCAAGAGAAAGCAAAACAGAAGCAAAGGCAAAAATATAAAAGCACAATTAGAAATTAATATAACCTGCAAAACAAACAATGATTTAAAAATATTATTTCTAAAGATTTGGCTTGTAAGAAAAGTTGATCAGATGTTTGTTTAATGATGTGATTACTTAAATACCACCACTGCCACCACCACCACCACAATCCTCACCACAATGCTGGAAGCTCAGTTATACCTCCATCTGGTGTCTGCCTTTCATTGTTAGGAGAAGGTGTTCTCCGTCTGTGTCTTTCATTTTCATTATCACTCTGAGCTCTCTTTCTGTGCCTTTTATGTTCGTATTCACCCTCCGCTCCTTTTCTGTGTCTGTCATGTTCGTATTCACCCTCCGCTCCTTTTCTGTGTCTGTCATGTTTGTATTCACCCTCCACTCCTTTTCTGTGCCCTTTATGTTCGTATTCACCTTCTGATCCTTTTCTTTGCCTGTCCTGTTCGTATTCACCTTCTGATCCTTTTCTTTGCCTGTCCTGTTCGTATTCACCCTCCGCTCCTTTTCTGTGTCTGTCATGTTCGTATTCACCCTCCGCTCCTTTTCTGTGTCTGTCATGTTTGTATTCACCTTCTGATCCTTTTCTTTGCCTGTCATGTTTGTATTCACCTTCTGATCCTTTTCTTTGCCTGTCCTGTTCGTATTCACCCTCCGCTCCTTTTCTTTGCCTGTCATGTTTGAATTCCCCGTCAGCTCTCCTTCTGGGTCTTTCATGTTCATATTCACTCTCAGTACCTCTTCTGTCAGATCGGGAATCGGGACTATTCCGATGGCTTCTAACATCAGTATTGTCTGTACTGAGTAAGTCATGACTATGACACCTCCTTCTTGGCGAATTTTCACTGGCATATGCTCTATTGGGCTTCTTATCATCATGCTGCTGGTGTCTACCTGTTTTTGGTGGTGGAGGCCTTTCAGGTTTATCTTTTTTGGCAGATGTCCTAATGAGGTTGTCTTCAAATCTATGAAGATCAGGGTTGTTTTCTTCCTGAACAGTCCGAGGCTCTGCTGATCTTCCCCGTTTACGTTGATCATCATAGTGGAGAGGCTGCTTAGATTTTGGGTGACCTCCCTCCTTTCTGGTTCGTTCAAGTCTTTCATTTCTATGGCGTCTGTCATATTCAGATACGTGCTCCTTATGTCTACCCCTATGATGTCCTAAGCAATGGAGTAGCATCATAAAAAAAGAATAGGAAAGGAGTTTAAAATATTTGTCTTAACATACTCCTCCTCTCTTCCCCTATTTCCTTTTAATGCTTTTCTGTAAAGGATAGGGCAAGTTACAAAATAACATTTTTGCGCTAGTTCCTAACTAGCTTGTTCCTAACTAGCTTGTTCCTCTTGGAAAATGAAAACATGGAATATTTTTAAATCAAACCTTTTTAAAATTATTTTTTATTTTACTTTACGGTTAGGGACTTTGGGGGTCTAAACAGTCCCCTGATATTTACCTTGTAAAATAGAAAAAGAGATTGAGGACACAGAGTCCTCAATCTCTTTTTCTGCAGCCCATGTTATGAATGAACAGGAACCCTCTATACTGAGTGCTCCTGTGGATTCATAAACTGTGGAAATAGTATTAAAGTTATTATGTCCACAATCATGAATGAACAGGAAGTGATGTATAGTACTTCCTGTTCACTCATAACTGGGGACACAGTAAGCATACTATGTCCTCAGTTATTTACAAACACTCAGCGATCAGTCCTGATCTTTGAGTGCTTGTAACCCTCTCTCCATCCTGGCTCACCTGTCACAGAATGCCGAGCAGGGCTGTGCAGGAGGAGAACTCAGTCTCCTGTGGCAGCCGATTCCTTCCTGCACCACCCCACTTGGCCTTCTGAAAACTTCACACTGGGCGCCGTCAGCTGGATCCTCTGTGTCCCCTTGGACACCCGCTGCCTCTGCCGACACAGGCGGGGGAGAGCAGTCAGCATCAGAGGGGAAAAAGGCCGGCGTCCAGCTGGGAAGAGAGAAGCTAGGGCTTTTCCCTCCATATGTTTGGCCGTTATGGTACTGTCATCATTTTGCCCATAGTGCCATTTTCGTCTGAAATTTTGGTGCATCCTTAGTTAGGACATACAGAATTTACATTTTACATTACCTAAAGAAATAAAGGCATATCTATCTAGACACTTCAGTATTTGTACACCAATATGCAGTGTGTGAACTATCAACATTTTACAGTTCAGTATCTGTTTGCAGCGTGGTTACGGGTGCAGCCGTCAGTG
Organism: Nanorana parkeri; assembly: GCF_000935625.1. NCBI lineage: Eukaryota > Metazoa > Chordata > Amphibia > Anura > Dicroglossidae > Nanorana > Nanorana parkeri. Next base: position 148,798 of record NW_017306334.1, read on the forward strand.
TGGACACAACCCTGGAATAATTAACATGACTTTCAAATGCAATACAACATATTTAGCAGGCAACTACAGCTACTCGGCAGCAAATAAATGTAAAATAAAAACAGCAATAAAAATCAGTGGGGTCCGTTGCAGAAATCTTCAAAACACGCTAAACATTTTTGACCTACTAAAAAGTACTATAGGAAATCACTTTTGAAAGGAGAAAAGAAAATGGTAAACCAGAAGTAGAACTCAGGGGCATTACTGGTACTCAAGAGAATATTCTGAGAAGGGAAATTATTGCTTTTATTTTTGGCCATAAGTGATAAAAGATCTGCAAAAGTGGTGTTGTAATAGAATTAGGTCATCAAGTTTAAATTCATGAGTAAACAGCATAGGCAGGTCAAGTAACTGACACACAAAACAGCTGTTAAAACTGTTAATAAATATTAGAGCTAAATTTATAAAAACCCTAACCTTTCCCAATACAAAATGCAAGAAAATGGAATGACCTTATGTGGTAAATGAGGTAAAACAATATTCCATTTGAATTGCTTTAAGATCCAAATGGATTGGTTGGATTGGATTGCTGTTTGCCATAGAAAACAATATTATTATGAACCTGTTTTCTTTCATTTCCTGAAGCCCAGCATATTCTTCATTGTACTTCAAGGTCAAAAAGAATAATAAAATCTCTAATGAAACTTTCTTGAGAAGCTGGAAGTCCTCTACGCACATGAGTGGTTGCGTCATCAAATTCCAAGCACCACATGATTTCCCCTTACTGAGAATCGGCAAAAGAGCTGGCAAAGCAAGTATAACTTGGTCAGGGAGTATTGGGGGGAGGGGGACATTTTCATAAAGACACTGTCACTTTGTCCTGAATGGGCAAAGAAAGTGTCTCTTCAAAAAGGACTACATTGTGTACGGTGTTAGTTTACTGCTGACTCCTATTAAGCCCAGTGGAGTATTTTGGTTTTGGGCTGCCCTAGGCAAGACAAAAAACTCGGGCACCCCCCTTAATCTACATTTGCCCCATCCATGCCTTTTAAGACACACCCCTTCATCTGTAAACACCACCCCTGCTTTATGCTCTACCTTTTCCCCTTATTGCTCCACCTCTTCTTTTCTGTACATTAAAAGTGGGTAACTAGTGCCTATACCTTTGTTGGAAGCATTTTGTGTAACCTGTCAGAAGCTGGATACAGCGCGCACGCTGTATCCAGCTTCTGACAGTTAGCGCTATTACTGTAGCAGGGAAGCCACTGCGCATTTTGTTTATCCTGTCAGAAGCTGAATACAGCGAGCACCTGTTTAAAATATTAATAGCGCGCGCGCGCTGTATCACTTCTGCCAGCGTCGGAGAGAGGAGGCTGATCGCTGGTGGATTCGCGCAAGGATAACTTTTTCTCCCTTAATGGCATGAGAGTTTCTGCCTCACTGGTTTGGGGGCAGAGTTTCTTTTAGGGCCTGTTCACATGAGATCAGGTCCTGATCAGGTGCTGATCAGCAGACGTGGAGCTGCTGATGCAGTGCGTTTTCGGTCCGGATGCTAACAGTTAATTTTTTGTCAACGTTGATGACATAATAAGTGGAGCAAGAATACACTTTTTTCTTTTTTTTTCCCCCTTAGCTGCATTGCGTTGCGTTTCCGTTCTCGTTGCGTTTCGTGCGCGTTTCCGGACCGGACAAAATGTGACATGCAGTATTTTTTCTGTCGTAAGCTGAACGGACTGCGCACGTGAGAACTGGAGCCCATAAAACACATAGGGATACATTGGGATGCATTTTGAGTGCAGCAGTGTACGGAGCCGGTCAGCACACAAAACGGACGTCGTGTGAACAGGCCCTTAGAGATGCACGGATACCATTTTTTCAAGACCGAGTACTGATACTTTTCCTCAAGTACTTGCCGATACCAAATGACCGATAGCTTTTTTTTTTTTTAGTGTCATGTAACAGTTTTTCTAAAGCAATACAGACTAATGATTGTATGACAGTGGTCGAGCCCCAAGGCCCAGTCGCAGCTGCAACCCTGGTAGTTCTGCCACTGACTACAAATCCCAGCAATATATTATACAGCAATGCAGAATTCCATCAGCTATAGAGCACTACAAACCCCAGCACTACATTATGCAGCGGCTGTGTGGGGTCTGATCAGGGCTGTGCGGGGTCTCAACGGGGCTGTGCAGACGGTGGGGTTCCCCAGGAAGGAGGAGGAGAGAAGTATTACAGTCACCGTAAACAGGGGCAAGCATGGGTCCTTACAGCAGCCGAATATATTAAAAAATGTAAAGGCCGGTATGTTTTTAGTTTCAGCGCATTTTCACGAGTAATTGTACTCATGGAAATGCCCAGTATCTGTGCATCCCTAGTGGCTTTTGCCTCCCCTGGAAAGTGCAGCCAATGGCAAATGCCTTTCGGTAGATACACCTCTGATTAAGCACATCTACAAATCATGTGCTGTGTAATCCTGTATGTTACATTGATCTCAATATAGGTAATTCCTAGCCTTTGGAACTCACATTAGTCCACACCCACCACTTTGAGTAAAATCAACATGCTTACTGGTCCTAGCAGGTCCATCTTTAATAGAGTTAAAATCCAACTGAACCCTCAGTGCAAGTCAGCTAAATACATTTTTGCTGCAAGAAGAAAAAAGAAGAAGAAGAAAAAAAAAAAAAAAGAAAAGAAAAAAAGAAGAAGAAGAAAAAGAAGAAGAAGAAGAAGAAGAAGTGTTCAATAGCTTAACGGTCGTTTTCTTTCTAAAATCAGCCACAGTCTGAGTGGGAAGCCTGTCCTCCGCCATCATTCTACAGAGTGCAACCCCTGCTTTTTATGTGAAAGCTGTGGTCTCTACACGCAACCCTACTTAGTCAGACCTATAACTCAGTCCTAGAGCTCTAGTTCAGACCTCTTCAAAAGAGACCACTTCTTCACCATACAGAGCAAGGGTCCCACAAAAAAGCATGATGTGAAAGGAGGACAGGTTGTGGCTCATTTTTAAAGAAAAATAAATGGAAGACTGAAGTGCATTTATTCAATTTAAACTGAAAGCTCAGTTAGGCTTTAACTGTTTAACTAATCCACTCCACTCTGTCAACTATTAAGACAGGCAAGGTGATGCTATGATGCAACAATTTTAGCCATTACGGACAATGTCAAACAAACCCAAAAGTGACCATCCTCATCAATTGGAGTCAAATACTGGGACTGCACAACATTTACAACCAGAAGCACAATGTAAATTTAACTGCTCAATGTTCTCCAATGAACATAAAACATCCTTATGAGATACAAGGATGCAGTTTGCCAGTCAGAAAATTATACCTCTCTTTTCTTTCTCCAAATGAATTGAACGTAAGAAAGTTAGATGCAAGGCAAGCCTAATGAATATTTCAGATAAGGCACTCCAAAACTATTTTTCCAATTTTTGAAGGCGCATATATAACGGGTCTGTCATTCTTGTTCTTGCTGCACTATTTATTGAGCTAATGAACTGGAACAAACATTGGGTGACGACACTTGGTATGCACATGCTTGGTCAAGGTAAGTGACTGACCAGCCAGTAAACAAAGGATAAGTGTAACAGCCATAGAGCTTGAATTATGAGTAATGGAAGCTCCAATATTTCAATCCTATTCCTTTAAAGTTCAAAGGGAGTAGATTAGGTTTAGGTAACGCCAAGAGATAGCTCTAAGTTTAACCCCTTCGTGACTGACGACGTACAGTGTACGTCGCCAGCATCAGGGCTGTTTAAACAGACTCCCGGCGACTTTTGCCGCCGGGACTCTGTTTAAACTTGTAGAGCCGACTGTCGGCTTTACAGATGTGGAGGGACAGGTTACATAACAGGGGGGACATATTTGCACATTTGTTTTTGGCACTGAAAACTACATGCCAAAAACCTATTGCATCAGGATTCCAGCACTGAAATCTCACCCAAAAACAAGTCTACCAATCTCGCTTGTGCCATCTGCTTGAATGCACTTGCTAAAAAGGGAAAGATCATCTTGTTGCAAAGATCCACAAAAGAATACAAATGTAATGTTTTCTATCTCAGATGATTAAAAGGACAGTCTATTGCGTCTATAACTTTTCGAAATAAACCAAGATTTTGCACACAACACTATATACCTCCATGGTCAGGATAATACGGCTCTTCAGCGGCATGTGGAGGGTAATGCTTCTTTTTCCTTTTTTCTTCTCTCTCCTGCAATAATCGTGCAATGTCCTATTAATGTAAAAATAAAGAAACATAAAAGGTTTACCAAACATAACACACATCATAGCAAGATTCAAATAATTTAAAAAAAGAAACTTCACCCAACTGGGTGCTACAAACTTGTTTTTAAATAAAGCAAAACAGTGTAAATATTTAACACCACAATGGCTGCTATGAACTACTAAAAATTATATGGCATATTACAATATCAAACATTTTAGTTGTCTGTCTACTGGATTTATACTCTGTAGTGTGGAAGAACTGAAGTGACCGCCGTGTACACACAGTTCCTGAATGAAAGCGAGCCCTCCTTTATAGTTCAGTAATCACATTAGCGTTCTTGCTGATGCCAGCTGAACGCGAGCTGACAAGCCAATCTGTTCCTGCACTCAGAGAACACTGTATGTAGAAGACATGGTTAGAAGGGAATAAAGGATGAATAAAACCTAATGGTCTGACTCCAAGGGAAATAGCAGGTGCGGTTTGAATAGGTTATGAAGTCATTTCCTAATGGCAAGACAGTAATCTAATGAAATTATAGGCATATGGCACACCGCCCAGACTCCCATACGATAGGAGATGCCAGAGAGTGTGCAAGACCTAACAAACAGAAAAAGTTACAGTAAGGAAACAATAGATTAAAACATCTTACTGCTCTTTAAGATGCAAATCACATCTACACTCACATTTTACAGACACACTGTAAAACAACCCAATATGTCAAAAAGTAAAGAACACCTTTATAGCTTTGTTTAGCTCCTTTAACCCCCCCCCCCACCCCCCGTGGTAATGAAGACGTTCATGACCAGATAAAATTTTGACGTTTTGGTATGCAGTGGTTTACTAAACCATAACTTAGTAAATGCTTTGCAAATCATTTGCACATATGGGGCCCTTATCAGGCAATTTTTTTTTAAAAATATCCTGAATATATATTTTTTTATAGTAAGCATAATAATTTACAAAAATGTGAATAAGCACAGTTTTAGTTTGTTTTGATGTGTAACATAATTTGTATAATGAACACTTTCACTGCTGACGGCTATTAGCGCCATCATTGAGGAGTTTGTTTACATTTTTCCTCCCGACTTTCTTGTAGAAGTGATTCAGATGGGTGTAAAGACGCTCGATCACTTTTACATGATGAGGAAAGTATAGCCCACACCTCCACCCGTCCCCATGTGTCCTGGGTTCACCTGCCCCTTCTGAATGCCTTGGACCTCCACGGTGGGTGAGGATGGAGAGAGGCGAAAGATCAGGTGAACATCCTATGCTGATCTCTCCTGTGAAGAACTCAACAATAAATACTTGGCTCTGAGCAATTCTGGCATCAAAGCTGTCAAACCCCACTCACTTCGGTCTGTGCTCGATCAACTTCAACAGAGTGCAGAGGTGACAGAGGTTTAATGGACCCTTGATGTTTCCTTAAAGAAAACCTGTCACCTGCAATATGTTATCACACAGGGGGATCACCATCCCCTTGTGATAGCTATAAAAAAAACTGTATTAAATTTTTTTTTTTTTAAATGTTTAGTTAACCAGTTGACATCCGCGGTGTTAAACCCCCTTCCCATCCAGGCCATTTTTCAGTATTCAGCAACTCCACGCTCCGATCCGCCAGCTCTGACTGGCGGAACGGACGTGGGAGGGTACAGCTGGCTCTGCCTCTAGATAGGCAGAGCCAGCTGTCACTCACGCAGCTGGGCGGATCTCGACATCGATGTCGGGATCCGCTCCGGCGTCTCAGTATACCGCGAGCTGTAGCTTGCAGTATACTGAGCTTAGGGTAACGGGAGGACGCTAGTTTGTGTCCTCCCGTTACCCTAAGGAGAACTATGGGGAAAAACACTGACCCCATAGTTCTCCTTTAAAGCTAGTAGGTATCGCCGTGTACTCCAGGGTTACAGCAATAGTTCTAGGGCTGTCATTCACTGTTAAATCTAAATTAATGACCTGCGAAGGCTTTTAAAGCATTACCTATGAAACATTTTGAGTAATGTTGTTTTTCACCATTTCACAGGCAGGTACAGTTTTGGTATCTGTTTACTCAATGCAACCTCACCTTTTAAAATTTACCAAAACGTTGGGTATTATGTTGTGTTTGTGTGCACTACAAATTATTTTGAGCTTATTTTTTTCTGAAAACACAGATAGACAAATTTGACCATAAAATGATTTTTCTACCTCTGAAAGTTGCTTGAATGTTTGATAGGTGATTATGTACACACATTTCAGCACTTTGGGGCCAGATACATAAAAAATGAAAATCAAATGCTTGCTATGGATTTTTACCACATTGCTCTAAATCATACTTAAAGCAGTACTTTTACCAGTTAACAGAACAGTCTACTTCCTGATATTGTAGAATTGCATCCCCACCCTGTGCCTGTGAGAAATCCTGCGAATCTGTACTGGCCTAAAGACCGCAATTGTAGCTTTGCTCTCTGCTAATTGGAGAGCTCTAGCTCGGACTCAACTGGGGGTATGTTGGACCTCTGCAGTGAGATTACCACTTTTGAACACAGAGCAGGGAGATTTCTCTCCAGCATACTAGAAGGGGGCAGGCTTTTACTCATACTGTGGTTGCTTTATGAAGAAAATGAATTGTAAGACTTTGTACTCTTTTTATTTTGAGCCACCTAGAGTTTATTTAGCTGATAAAAACTGAAAAAGTTTAATTGGGCTTTATTGCAGCATGTTAAAAATATGCGTTGCAGAAAAACTCCAACACAATACAAATGTCAAAGAAAGGATACATGCATTTTTTTTTTTAACATTGATCCTTTCCACCTAAGCACACTAAATATTACTTATACTTCTCTACAACAACGTTGTCTGGAGATCTTCACTGTTTAGTTGTCCCAGTGCCACAGAGACCCAGGCTGAAAATGTGCTGCAGTCTGACTGGAAGAGGAACAGGCTTCTGACTGAAATAAATGGAGAGTGTGGTGTGCACACACCGGTACAGCACATAGGAATTCAGAAGATTTGCACAGCACCAGGCAGAGTGCACAGTAAGCATTTCCCAATAATACATACACACACACTGGTTCCTGTGTGTATGTACTGTATGTATGCATGCATGCATGCATGCATGTGGAATGTTTGTTCGAACTGGGCCAGTTGTATTTCCGAAAGGAGGAAGGGCATATGCTGGGCTGAAACTGTTGCAACATTTTGAGGTGTATTTTGAGTGCTGCACCCCATTGGACTTTTATATAATACATATATGGATAAATGCACACGTCAGTTTTACATTCCCTTAAACTTTTATGGGAATGCTAAACCCATCAATATAGTGTACACACACACACACACACACACACACACACACACACACACACGGTGCAGAAGGTAGTAGACCAGCTTGCCCCTGGTTTCACATATATGCGGCCACTTTTTTGGGCAAACCCACAGGCAGACATATGCGTGTAACTATACTGAATGTTTAAATCACAAATGATGTGCATACATATAATATCAGCAGGGTGTTTGCCAACAAACAGTTCCTTTACATTATCTATTTAAAGCAAATGCTAGAGCCAGCGTTTATTGGAAGTGGAGAAACCTTATTACTACTTCTCGCTGAGCGTGTACTTTAAGTTCAGACCAGATCTGAAAATTTTCTGCTCCTGGCAACAATCCTGGAAAGAATAATGCCTTAGGGCACATAACGTCAATGATGTATTACAGCGAGATGGCCATGAGGATGCCAAAAACCTGCTGTAATATAGAAGGATTGCGGGATACCAGATAGGGCAATGCTTCAATTTAATGGTTGCCAGTTATAAAAAAAAAAAATCGAACTGGGGATTGTCTTCAAAGTCTCAATGTGGCAGCAAGTTTCTACTGTCTGGGCAGATTTATGTCATCAGGCATCGGTTGGCAGCCATCTCCGCAATCGCACATTTTCCTTTTTTCCACTGAAAATGTTAAATGCTGTATGTATGCATGCAGCATGACACTCAATGGGAAATTTTGTAGGAGAAACACATACGAGCAAAAAATGAAGCATGCAATTTATAAGTTTGCATAGGTTCAGCTGAAAAAAAAATGTATATACAATTTATTACATGAAGAGCCACAGTCCTTATGATACTGTCTTTCTGACGAAACAGCTGCTACCCCCAAGCCTCAGTTTTGCAAGCAACAAATAGTAGAAGTGGAGCATGAGAAACAGAGGGACGGCACCTATGTCTTGTAATGTACTTATTTTTTAACTTGTTTATCCTACATTGCAAGACAAAGGATGGTATTCAGGAATGTAGGGACATCCCCAAGTAATACAATTACTTGGGGATACAAGAGCAACACAGTAAACCGGCGATACTGGAAAGCTCATGCAGCACTAGCTTATCTAGTGGAGTGTGCTAGGATATGGAAAAGTGGAAACTTACCTTTAAGGCTGGGTTCACACCTAGGCGTATCGAATATGCGCGTTTGTCGCGCGTTCCTTGCGTTTTTACCGCGATTTGCGTGAGGGCTACCTGGCTGCATCCCAATGGAAACGCGCGGCATATACGCCCCAAAGAAGCTCCTGTACTTCTTTGGGCGTAGGGCGTTTTGCAGCGCGTTCCTACGCGCTGTATAACGCCCAGGTAGGAACCATGACCATAGGCAATCATTGGTTTTCACATGTTGAGCGTTTTGCAGAGCGTAGGAACACGCTGTAAAACGCCCAGGTGTGAACCAGGCCCAAGTCCTCAGGCTTAAATGAGGATTTTTCAAATCCACAGGGAATGGTACAGCCAAATGCCGGTTGAGGTCCCCTGTCGAGATGCTTAGAAAAACAGAGAAAAGAGTTAATGTCAATATGAAGCTGTAGCTGAGAGGCTCACACAGCACATACCACATCTAGACAGTGGAGGTAGACCTCCTTGGGTTGGTTAAGAGAAGGGCATAGAGAAGACAGGACAATGTCCTGGTTGAAGTGGGAGAAACCACTTTGGGAAGAAAGGAGGTCTATCTCATATCTATGCAGTACAAGGAAGGGTTCCTTACAGGTTAAGACCGCCAATTCAGACACATTGTGCCGAGGTGTTGGCAACAAGAAAGGCAACCTTGTAAGCAAGAGTAGACAGGGGAATATCCCTGATAGGCTCAAAAGCCGGTTTCTGGAGAGTCAACAGAATCAACTTAAGATCCCATGGGGTCACCGGGGAAAAAACAGGGAAAACAAAAGTTGCCAAAGCCGAAATCTACCAGTAATGGTACACAAGGATAAAAGTTTATCCAGACCCGACTGGAAAAAAAGACAGGATTATTTCCACTACTTTCTGCAGGGAAATTACTTACCTTACACCACACAAAATATGTCCTCCATATGTCTATTAGGAGAAAGGTTGCACAGCGCAGCAGACAGTAACTAGGCCCAAAGAGAAGCAAGGCCTTGGTTACCCACAAATCCATGCAGCTGATGCTGAGGAGGTTTATAGATGGCCGGAGGTGACCATGGCATGGAAAACGGGCAGTGACGTGAGAACAGAGAACGATAGATCAACAAATCGCTGTGAGGGCAGGAGCAGGAAGTGTATACTAGTTGTGTACAAATTTTCTTTATTATGATCAGGATAAAGATTAGAACAGTTAAAGATGGCATTTTATATATACATTTTGGGGATTTTTTTTAAGCCAGCATGTGGAGCTCTAATTAGAGTCAGGTGAAAAAAGCCTGTTTACAGGCTTAATGCATTCAGTTTCAATACAGAGTAGAAGTAGAAGAGACGTCATGATAGTGACTGATATCACTCACTTTGCTCCTATCAGATGGCTCAGCCCAAGGTTTTTATTCAGAATGATGGTGCTGTAAAGAAAACATCTAAGCTGCCTCTTTAACTAGCTCTTGGAATTCTTTGCCATGAATTAAATGTTTATTTATAAAAGAAATATTGTATATACACATTAGGGATGCACCGATACCACTTTTTTAAGACCGAGTATGAGTACCGATACTTTTAATCAAGTTCTCGCCGATACCTATTACAAATACAACCGGTGCCTAACACAAACTTCCGGTATCAGGAAGCTGGGCGGCGCGTCATTACACGCTGCCCGGCTTCCTGATTGGCCAGGAAGCCGACTCTGTGCTCCCTCATCATCAGGGAGCATGGAGCTGGCTTCCTGGCCAATCATAAAGCCGGACGGCGTGGAATGACTCGCCCTCCGCTTTCTGAACCGTCGGGGTGCTGGCCAAGCAAGAAGCCGGGCGACGAGTCGTTACCCGCTCCCCGACTTACTGATTGGCCAGAAACTCGCCTGGTGACAAGGGAGCATGGAGCTGGCTTCCCGGTGAGACAGGAAACCGTGCGTAATGACTCATTGCCTGGCTTCCTTATTGGCTAATTGGGAAGCCGAGTGGCGAGTCATCCTACCGGCTTCCTTAATAGGATTTCCGGTATTGGTATCGGTGAGTGCAGAAAAAATTGCAGTACTCTTACTCGATACCAAAAAACTGGTATCGGTGCATCCCTAATATACATACTAACAAACAGATCAAAAATATATAAAAACGGACAAAAAAAAAAAAAAACTGACCAAAAACCAGCAGGATTTCATTTTAATATCTGCCATGTTATCATGAAAACACAAGCACCTTCTAAAATGAGGAATACTGTGCATGGCTTGATTGTAAATATAGAGCACTATGATAAACAGACCCTTCCAGTCACCATTTTAAGTAAAAAAGCCTCAAGGTGCCCACAGACATTAGGAGTAGTGTCTCCCAAATCAGCTGATGTACCCCACCCCTTTTTTTCTAAGAATGAAGGTTTGTGCCATAGCAGCATTTCTGTTAGGGCAGAGGCTTGCCCAAAATACCTAACCCAATGTCCAGATGTCATTAAAACTTAGATGTCAAGACCAAAAATTTAGCAATGCAAGTATATCTGTCAACTTGAAAATAACTCAATGCCCAATTTACCTAAATTTGCCACAAAAAAATAGTTTACATAAATGTTAGGTGATAAAGGGTTTTATGTGGTACACTTTTTTAAATAAATACCCTACTCATCTGATACATAAAAATAACTAAACTTTTCCTTGTTGAACTAAAAGGATATTTTTTTCCAACATATTGTATTGCACTTTTTTCCCCACTCATTGTATTACACTGACAGCTACAGTCTGCCAGCTTCAGCAGACATGGTGTCTCCCACTGTCTGAGGTGCAATGACAGCTAAAGCCCCCAAGTTTGTGTGTAAAGAAATGCACTTACCTCATCTTTCTCCTCTTGTCTGCGTCGGCTTTCTGCTTCAATCACCAGCTTTTCTTGAATTTCCTGAGCTATTTCACTATCTAAATCTTCACTAGAGAGAAAAAGAAAAAAAAAAAAGCAAAAGCTTTAGTGCCAAGGTAAAACACTCTTCTGTGACTCCATACTGTACACAATTCAACACACTCCCAAGTTCAGACAAGGCATTCATGTTCTTTACCTTGAAGCTCTGTGAGGTAAATCCCTAAAAACATCACTTCTTATCTTCTGAATGAGAAGTTGTTTAACTTGCAGAAATGCAGGCTAGTGTGTTCACTGATATAAGCACCACCCTCCAAGCCCAATGTAACCCTCCTACATAGCCAATGGAGAACAAGATGAAGAACAAGATGGAAGTTCCAACACACAGAGTTTGCTATTGGCTTGTGTTGACATCAGTTTGAGCTGCTCATGGAATCATTAAGGATTCATAGATGGCTGCATTTAACCTCCTTCTGACTTGCCTTTGACATGTGACCAGCAGGTTTTGTGTTATCACATGACTTGTACAGGAATGTAAATCCATTTGGAACAAAAGTCCAACAACACAGGCCCGTAATCTGGTTGTACCAGGTTTATTTTTAAAGCTAAACTACAGCCAGGAGGTTTTCAAAACACAAATTATCAGGGTACTTGCATTCGATTTCTTTTTACAGTCCGTTTTTAAAGTATTTTTCATGCTCCAAAAAGGACCCCTGTTCCTCCTCTTTATGCTGTCTTCCTGTTTCTGTGACTGTAAGATCCCGAATGTAAAGCTTTTGCAATCGGGAGCGTACTCTCATACGCATGCATGTGTAAAAGCAAGTAAAGAAGATAGTTTTAACAAACATTATATTGTAAAGCGCTGCGCAAACCGTTGGCGCGATATAAATCCTGTATGATGATGATAAATAAACATTTTTAACAAATGTTAACACCTGCACTCCAAGCACACTAAAGCAAAACCACAAAAAAAAAAAACTTAAAATTTTGTAAATTTTTGTCCAATAGTATTAAAAGGAAATCTAGCTTCTGGGCTTCAAAGAGCTGAGGAAGGCCGCAGCTGATGAACTGGTACAGGACAAAGGAAGTCGGAGGCTGATGGACTGCGACAGAGCAGAGGGAGTTGGCGGTTGATGGACTGGAACAAGGCAGAGGCAGTCGGCGGCTGATGGACTGGGATAGGGCAGAGGCAGCGAGCAGCTGAAGGCCTGTAGTGTGTCTGTATCCACAGTAAGATTTTTCAACAGCAGCTGATGCTGAAAATCTTTAAAACTAAGAGATGTCACTACACAGAGCCATGAAATCGGGCCCACTGGAAGCTTTTCTCTTCATTGCTAGGAGGACAGCACATCTGGTGCAGCATAAGTGGAACCTCTGGGGCCTGACACCTTTCTGACCATGTCTTCCTACGCTAAATGTTTCACATCAGTACCCTACTTCTGACACAGCTGTGCCAGGTATCTCCTCTTATAACATACAACAGGAACTGCACAATATTGACTGTCACCATGTTGCTTAATTATATAATAGGAGTTATCTACATATATAGCCGTCCTGGAATGGGCAACCTTTTGCTGGTACTTATCAAAAATAGTCTTTAAAAGTTCATATACTTTGGGATTATTTTATTTATTTCTAAGATTAACTAAACAATCTGAATTTTACAAACAGGACTTTTGCCCTGCCCCACTGGGCTAACAGGTCCAATGGAAACAACAACAACCCCAACAGGGAACAAAAATAGAACAGAGGCATTTTCAACAATTACAGGCCCATCTGAAGGACATTGTGCTCAAAGCCAACATATGCATAGGCCTGAACATCCACCTAGTAGAACCTGACAAAGGTGTGCACAGGAGAATAGGTGGTAGCTATACATATTTGGGAAATTGAAGCCTCATGCTGAAAAGCCTAAAAAGCACCAACACTTCTAGTGGAGTGAAAAGGAGGAACTTTGCCCTTTAGTTCATAGCCTGCGAGATGGCCTGATAAATAGCAATGGTGAAGGAGGAAGCCAGACACACATACACACAAAAATTATGTGAAAATTATTAGCAAAATATTAACATACAATTACGTTTTATCAGACAAAATAAGAAACAAAATTGAAGATTGTCTTTATATTATTTACTGCTAACATGTCAACAGAAGCCGCATGGAAGTACTCACAGTTCATTGTGACGGTGCTTATCCTTGGCTTGTGCTTTGAGTTCCTCCTCTTCTTGAAGCTGTTTGGCCACCTGTAGGTCATGTTTGACCAGACGGTTCCTCTGGATATTTGTGGCTAGATGATGTTCAACTACAAAAAAAAGTAACATAAAATTGTAAAACATGGGTCTATTGTAATACATCAAATGTCAGACCAACAACTGTTCCAGCTACTCCTAATTTGTCAATGTATTACTTACTTTCTTGTTCCTGCAAGGTATGTGCAAGACTGTGATCTTCCAGCACTGCAAAATCACGGCAAACTGTAAGGAGAAAAAAAAAAAAAAAGAAAAGGCTTACTTTTATACACTACAAGACATAAGCTAATATAGCAGGCAACGATCAAAATCACACACATAATAGGCAATAACAGCCAAATATAAAAAATAACACCGACAAATTAAAATGTTTGTGTTAATAACTTTGTAAAGTTATTTGCTGTTAAAGGGCTATTTTCATACCTGCATATTTTGCTTATGGTGACACTAAACTCAGGAGTTAAATTTTAAGAATGCATTCAAGTACCTTAACTATTAACAAAAATGTATCTTATTGTGCATGATTCAGAGGTAGATCCTCAAATCATCTCTGAATTTGTGCCGACACCGTCCTTCCTTCTGGAGGGTGGCTACTTTTGTTCCTCATGTGTGTTATAAAGTAGCCACCGCTCCAAGTTTGCTCCTATGGTGGACTGCAATCTCACATTTAGTTTACTAATTTGCATTAAGATTATAATCCATCATGGGAGTGAGACCATGGGGAACAAAAGTAGCCACCCTGCAGAAGGAAGGACAGTGTCAGCATGAATTGAGAGATGATTTGAGGTTTTACAGCCACGTGATACACAAATAAGATACATTTTTGTTAATAGTTCAGGTACTTGAATACATTTAAGTTTTAGCTCCTGAGTTTAGTGTCCCTTTAAAAAAGGAAGGCGCAGTGTGTCATTTAATTGAGGGCTTATTTTTATTATTACATTTACTTTTATTTTTTGTACTGTGTAGCGCAAATATCAGCGATTTTCACATCCTGATCTGCAGCACTGCGAGCAGTCATATTTTTTTGTTTCAGAACAAAGCTTTGCAGTACCACACACTGTTCATGCTTCTCACAATGCAAGTCTATGAACCGGCTCACTGGAAAAAAAAAATGTAGTCCTAATCTGGTAATGATTGAAATCTAGTGATTTCTACATTTATAGCTGAACTCCAGGCAAGCATCTAAAAACACAGGTGAGATACATATAATGGGAGCTGCTCTACCTGACAAAGTATTTCTGCCTATTCAGTCCTTAAGTGTAAACACAGCACGGCCAGAGAAATAACTCAACTTTTTCTGTGGTCAATTATTATACATGGCCGACATTATCATGTGCCCTGTCTGTTGATTAAATCATGAAGGAGGTGCGACAGAGCAGCAATAGGTTAAAAGTGTCATCCTTGTGCTCACTCTGCCCTCCTCCCGTCAGCTTTTCAGCATATGTGCACCCTCCTTCCCACACAGATTTATACTTATTGAGGAACGGCGCTCTTGGCCTCTGGGAATTACACAGAATTTGAAAAGTAAAACAGGGTATTTAAAAATGAAGAAACAGATTTTTTTAATGAGTCTAATGTATTTACAGTTTACTAATGGTTATGGGAATGTTTTTTTTACAAATTCAATACTGCAGTGTAAAGGTTAAAGTGATATTAAAAAGGCAAAAATGTGTTTCCCTCCCCCCCATGTAAATGTTAGCACTTAACTTAAATTATGTCTCTATTTCCGATCTTCCTCTTCTTTCCCCATGTTTTCATGTGTTCCTCCACCGTTGTGAGGTCACTCCGATCCAGCGCTGACTGCTCTCTCTCTTCGATCCAGCGGTGTCTGCAGGCGGGTGCACGCGTCCATAGACTTACCTTGCGTCTCTGCTCGTCTCCCGGCTGAGAATCAGAACTGCGCATGCGCCCGCCCCAAGATCCTTTGCGGCCGTACGAGCAGTTCCTGATTCTCGGCGCAGGAGCGAGCAGCGATAACAAGGTAAGTTTAAAATGATTTTAAGCGGTTGTTTTTTTTTACACTTCTTGCCTATATCTACTGTATGCTAGCAGTAGATATAAGCAAAAAAAACTGGAGGGTTTAGAACCCCTTTAATTCAATGTAATGAGGGCTTATCTCAACAGAGAAATGCAATGGAGCTGCATTAAGCTACTGCTTCTCCCTCTAGTAGGTAATCTACAAAACATTTAAAAAAATCTTGCATGAACAAGCTTTTAAAAATGTGATAGTCTTAACCCCTTCATGACTGAGCTTGTTTTTAGTTTCTGTTCGTAAATGACTGACACACTTTTGAAATGTTTGCTGTTTGATCCTTCCAAGTCAGTAATATACTTTCTTACAAAGTGCACCCACACATATTGTATATTGTTTTTTAGAGGACAGATAGACACACATATGTGATATAAATATGTAGCCCTAACGCCTCACTTTTTCAATATTTTAAAAAGGCAAAAAAACACCTTTTTTCCCAGTTTTGATTTGTAGTACAAAACCAGCACAGCTAAAAAAAAAAAATGCAATAAATACATATTTATTTGTCCTTTATTTTTTTACACTTTTTTTCTCCTTACACTTTTCACTATTTTTAAAAAAACTTTATTTTATTTACCTATATCAAGCAGTCATTGTGAATTAATCTCACTATTACTGCTTGATAAATACATTTTTGGTTATTATTAGGCTGCTTCAAACTTCAGAACAGCCAATAAGTTAGTGACACTGATCCTGCAGCAGTTCAGGATTCAGCTGTCACTAAAGGTTTTCTGATCGTTCCAACAACGATCAGAAAACTGAATTTGGTCCCTTTGTGGCGGGACGTACAGTGTACGTCTCCCGTCACGAAGTGGTTAAAGTGACATTAAAGTCAAAGATTTTTTTCCCCTCCCCCCAATGTTAATTAAAAGCACTTAACCTTGTCCTTTTCAGCCTTTTCAGCCTTCTCTCCAGCGCTGATGCTGGTCTCCGATCCAGCGCCGACTCCTCTGATCTTGCTGGCACTTTCTGTCCCACGCGTCCATATACTTACCTTGTGTCTCTCCTCGTCTCCCGGCCGAAAATGTAAACTGCGCATGTGCCCGCCCCAAGATGCTTTGTGGGCGCCCGGGAATTTTCAAATTTTCGGACAGGAGTGCGCGGGGAAGACACAGGCAAGTTTAAACCGCTTTAAAAGCAGGTTGTTTTTTTTAAACACTTTTTGCATATATCTACTGCTCGCTAGCAGTAGATATATGCAAAAACACCGGAAATTTAATAACCCTTTAAAGCTGGCAAAATACCAGCAGAATATAGTTAGAAAAAAATAGTTTGCGCATTCGTTCAATTTTTTTAATAGTGGCGTCAAATTGGATATAGTTTTTGACTATAGTGATGACAAACACAAGGAGTAGGATGGAAATTTTTCTTAAACAAATGAAATTCTAACAATCAAATATGGTTTCGTTTTGGGAAACTCCATTCGTTCCAAAGCAAAATGTTAAAATAAAACAAATGTTTCCAAAGCCATTTCTCAAGTATCTGATGGCAATATTGAACGTTCTGATGAGTTTTTTTTGTATGAACATACTTTCTAAAATCCACCAGTGTATGGCCAGCATTACAAAACTACATTTGGTGCATTTATGTTTTATTAACAAAAAAAAGCAACCTTGACATGGGATTTGTTCAGCCTCTGTACTCTTTATACGTACATACCCACTGTAGGTCAAATAAATGACTACGGAATCTATTTATGGATGCTATCTAAACATTCTGTTGGTGATATTAGGTGGGAGCTGGAGAACACACCTGATGTTGTTAAAGTCATACGTCTTCCTCGCTGACATATTTGATTAACAGGATTTATGACTCAGGACAAAAACTCCAGCTAAAATGATTAGCAGTCGTCTGTTGAAATGACGCTCACATGGTAAAAGGACATGCTGCTGACAAGCGAATATATGTCAAATATAAGACAGCAGATCATGGTTGAGTGACAATCCTCAACAAGGTAATCCTTCAGAAAATCTACACATCCTATACACAATGAACTCCTTCAAGAAAGGACCATCCCACACCTGTGCAGAAAATATTGATAAAGCGTTCCGACGGCTGTTCCTAAAACACATCATACTGACTGTTTCCCTAGTCATATTTTCCACATGCAAATAAAAACATTGTATATTTTGTATCCATAATGGTCTGTGATGATGTGTTTTGGTTTGGGAGACAGAACAGCTGTAGCCCATCTGCTCCGTTGAGGGAGGTTTGGTTGAGTTTTGACACATGTAAAGTATGAGGAGACGTTGCCAGTTTCTGACCAGCTCCATTTGCTTCTAATTTGCAAAACTGTGCTCTGTGTGTTGCATTAGTATTGTGGTCTCATTAACCATTTCTTCACATTACGTCATTTTTCCTTGCCTTGAAAACTCTCAAAACATTGTTATAGGCCAGTTAACCCCTTCATGACTGAGGCCTTTTTCTCATTTTTTTTGCACCCATGTTATATTCCACATTTTAGGCCTGAAAATGACTTAAAACCCCCAAACATTATATATTTTCTAAATGACAAGACCCTATACAATATAATGGTGGTAGTTGCAAATTTTTGTGTTGCGCAATATTAGCGCAACTCCTTATTAAATCCCAACATTTAGTGAAAAATTTAATTAAATGCCCCAAAACACAACAAAATACCCATTTTTAAATGAAATATAAAAGATGAGGTTACAATGAGTAAAACGATACCCAACATGCCCAGGTTACAAATTGTGTGCGTCCGTGAAACTGCAGTACCCCAAAAAGTCCATAGAAGACGCTTTAAAAGCCCCCACAGGTCATCCATTTTTTTTTTTTTTTCAATCAGATAGTTTTTATTCGTTTTTGCATAATAGAAAATACAAAAGACATTAACAGAAACAAAAACCACAAAGAAAAAGAGAGAGAGCATCCATAGCCATGAGAGCCACATAATGTAATTCGACAAGAACACATCGCCCACCTATAAAAGAGCACATTCAACATCAATTATCCTGAAAGCCTCGTGTGTCCCCTACATGTACATCTCAACACACCCCTACCTCCATCTCCCCACCTTGTACTCCGGGGCCTTACGGGTTTGACAAAGTACTGGGATACCGACATCAATGGTCTCTAGGAGAGGAGCACGGATGTCATCTACGCAGATATGTCCTGTCCACGGTACGTCAACCAATTATCCCACAGAACTTTAAAAATTTTTTTTATTATTATTACAGGCTACTGCCTGCTATATGCCAATTTTGACTCACGTGAGTAAATTTGTA
Source organism: Nanorana parkeri (assembly GCF_000935625.1). Lineage (NCBI taxonomy): Eukaryota > Metazoa > Chordata > Amphibia > Anura > Dicroglossidae > Nanorana > Nanorana parkeri. The sequence continues at coordinate 167,759 of NW_017306334.1, forward strand.
AATATACTCCTGTGAACCAATTTGGCTCCTCTCAGTACCACTCTGCCAAAAAAGGTTTGACTTTAGTTCTCTTAACACCCATTCTCCAACACTGTCCCACTCAGCAAATCTGATAACATCCATGCAAATGTCTGGTTTCTGTGGTGCTGTATTCTCAAGAAGACAGCTTAGGATGCCACCCTTGATTCACGAGTATTCACCGAAGATAGGAGGTTAACTAAAGCAACTCAATTCAAGAGTTACAATGTACCGATACACACTTACATATGCTGCAGAATCCATCAATCCAAATATCTATTTAAAATATGCTATGCTTATTACTCAAGATATCAATGAACAGCAATTGTTTAATATCAATTGTAACCTTAACTAAAACTATACTGTAAGAAGTACTTTTTTCAGTGCAGCATGGTGCGACGTGGTTCACCCACACTGTACCACATTGTGGCTGTAGAACTGAATGAAATGTCATTTGTTGCATTTCAATAAAGTTCTAAAAAAGTAAACAGTGCAATGCACCGGCATTAGCAGAACTATGCTGCTTCTCTCACCGCACACCAGCGGAAACAAACGGCAAATAAAAACCTGATAAAGGTTCAACCCATCTCTACTCTATCCAAAAAGATACAAGTTTGGGCTTTAGCTACCAATAACCAATTTCAACTTAGGCACTCACAAGAGATGGTATATCAGGGATTAAAATGAGCAAAACATGAATACAAAATACTTTGTCCCATCTGATGATAGATTATAGTTTTATGTCAAGTGTATTGGTAAACTCTGCTGTATTCTTCCCACCTCAGCTAGCAAGTAACAGGAACTGAAACAAATATCACATTCAACTTTCAATTTCTAAACCTCCCAGTTCAGGAAAGCAAAATTATGGTTAATTCACAGAAATAGAAAATAATTCATAAAAATCATTTATTTTTGTTTTGAATAGAGTGGAGAGGGATTAGAAAACCCATCCCCAATGTAATGCTACCTACCCCCCATTAGCACCATGAAAGAAAGTGAAAAAAAAAAAAAATCTTCCAACACGAACACTGGTTTTAGTGATCTAGGCAACAGCCAGGGATTTTCCTCACTGAAGGAATACTTTACTACTTTACTCATATTCAAAATGAAAAAAGTGTTGGCTTTAGTTCCACTTTAAAAAAGCTCAGGTACTTGTAAGCAGCCTGCTTGTCTATCCCCACTGGAAGTCACCCCCTCCATGGTCCATGTTAGCCCCTTAGCAATAAAGTTAACTGGGGGAAAATAAACTGAAGAAAAAAAAATTAAAAAAAGATTAAGAAAAAACATAAATTAAAACGTAAAAATGTAAAAGAAACCCCGCCATCTGTGTGAGAATAAATGCACACGTAGGGCATTGTGTGTGTTTGCGCGGAGTGCTGCCCTCATTCCACTGTGTACCATATTGTAGTAGCCGGGCAGCAGCAGCTTTGGGAAAATGGAATTACCCCATCAAACCTGGCACCCTCTCCCCCCCGCTATACTTACATTTCAGTGAACTGTCCTTCCCCTCTGCCAGAACAGGTGTACCATCTGTACCCCATACTGCCATACAGAGCAGCCCTGCACTATGGATTTTAAATTGTGAGCACTCATTGGTGAGAAGCACTTCTCTTCTTCTCACATCTTATTTAAACCCTAAGCCCGCCACACCCCTGTGCCACTGTCTACAGTCATTAATAAGAGGGCAATAATAAAGCAACACCTGGCTGGTGTGACGGGGAAGGGGCACAACTCCATAAGAAAATATAAGTGTTGACTTAGTGATCTTGTTGCTGGCAAGTTGTCTGATATGATTATATACATCAAGTTTATCTACTTTATATGTCGATCTTAAAAGACAATACCGTTACCAGATGTGTCACCAAGAGCAATACTGTATGTGTTAAGACAATGACCCACCCATATTAAAATGTAGGCGCATTGGAACCAGCAGTGATATCCTTGCGAACTTCCAATTAATGGATGCAATATATGTGCAGTATATGAACGTTCCTTGCCTAACCACAATGCAGAACCATTGCCGTCTGCCCACACAGAGCTTTCCCAATAATTTTGTACCACAATGTAATTTCGACATAGCAAGAATAAAGAACTAAATAATGAGGGTTGCTAGGAATAAAGCAGATAAATATAGAAATTAAATGAGGACCATCTGAAACAAACAAACAATGAAGGCAAAACATGAGAAAAAGAATCTCGGTTTAGGCAAATAGTTATAAATTTTTTTGTTAAAAAGGAGAACTATGGGGTTAGGGCTTTTCCCCATAGTTCTCCTTAGGGTAACAGGAGGACACAAACAAGCATCCTCCCGTCACCCTAGGCTCAGTATACCGCGAGCTGTATACCGAGACGCTGCAGTATACCGCGAGCTGCTGCTCACTGTATACCGAGACGCCGCAGCTAAAGCGGATCCCGACAATTATGTCTGGATCCACCAGCTGCGTGACTGACAGCTGGCTCTGCCTATCTAGAGGCAGAGCCAGCTGTACCCGCCCCGTCCGTTCAGCCAGTCAGCGCTGGCGGATTGGAGCGGGGGGAATCCAGCCCCTCCCCTGTCACGGCAGAGAGCCGTGACAGGATCGAGAGGTGAGCGAAAGCCGGTATGCGTTTGCTCCCCTCTCGATCTACTGAGCCGACCTGTGACAGTCTCATTGTCACAGGTCGGCTAGAACTACGAGGTGAGTGAAAAGCACTCACCTCATAGTTCTCCTTTAAGCTTTCTTTCCATTGTTGTCTCCCACACACATTTACAAACCAAATTAGGATTGTAGTTTAACACATTATTAAAACAAAATAGTTCTCAAAGCCTTCAAGAAGAACATTTCACTGGCAGCCTGGTATACCAAAGGACATTTCTTAAAGTAAGACTAAACTCAGGAGTTCAATCTTAAAAATACATTCAAGTACCCAAAGGCCTTGTTCACACCAAAATGCAGAGCAGATCTGCATGAGTTTCTGCACACGCAGTGCAGTGGGTTGTGCCGCGTTTTTTATGCGTTCCGGGCCGTTTTAGGTTAAAAAAATAAAATAAAATGTTGTTTAAAATGGGCTTTCAGTGCGTTTCAGAGCAGGTAAAATAGGGCCTGCTGCAGTTTTTTTTACCTGCTCTGGAACGGAACGCTGTGATGTGAACTGGAGCTAAAAATACTATTGGAATACATTGGACGCAATTTTGCTCCGGTCTGTAACTACTCTGCTCTTGGAATGCGCTTGGTGTGAACAAGGCCTTACTATGAACACAAATTTATCTTATTTGTGTATCACTCGGCTGTAGATTCTCAAATTATCTCTGAATTCATGCGGACACTGTCCTTCCTTCTGGAGGTTGGCTACTTTTGTTCCCCATGGTCCCTGTGAGTGTTGTAAAGTAGCCACTGCTCCAAGCTCACTCTTGTGATGGACTACAATCTCACATATACTCATTTTTACAGAGATTCTAGTCCATCACAGGAGGAATAGAACACACACTCTAACAAATACATGATAAGCTTTCTTCTGCAAGGCTTTACCTGCCCTAATTAGTCTAAAAAAGGTTATTTCCAAAATCACTTTTAATAGGTGTCCTCATTGTTAGACTGATTCTACACAAAATTCTATTATTTTTTATTGGGAAACCCAATTTTTGTGAGGTCTCCAAACAACTTTAAAAAAACCAGACAGTTGAGGACCCATTCTAGTAACCAATGACCATGTCTATGCAGGGTCATGGTAACCTTCAGAAAAAGTGCCTGTGGATAACGTGCATTTTTTCAAAGCAGTCATGTAAGGACCTCCAGACATCTCACCATTTATGAACACATGGCTTCATATTCCATAAATAGAGCAGATTAGTCACCAGAGAATAAGAGATAAATAGAACTAACAAGCAGCTGAACCTTCCACCAAAATAAATACTCAGTTTCAGTGGGTGAGGTCAGAACTGATTTCATGAAAATGTGACAGAGGAATTATATGTGCTGACAAGAGTATAGAAATGTTGAATATATTTTTATAAAACATTTTTAAAAATGTACATTTCTTCAGTCTACAATGGGCCAAAACAAGTACACCGTGCAAGACGGTGCAAAAAAAAAAAAAAAAGAAGGGTGGGTTTAGATCTTGTTCAAATGTTTGAGCTTGTATAGCAGCAGTGTGTAAAGCAAGCTTTACAGAGCATTTGCAGAGCTTTAAGCAAGCTATATGCTTCAGCACAACTTATCTGTTCTTGCTTGGCCACTTTAGAACTGCAGTGTGTACACACACAGTACACACACATCCTGAAGTGGTTAATACCAAGCTCACGTCTGCAGCACCTGACTTTCACATACAAGTTATGCAGGTGGCTGTAGAGCCACCAATCACTTCTATGGTACTGAAAGGGTGTGCCCCAGGCTTCATTGTCCCTCATGTGGACCTGGGAATGGCACGGCGGGTATCTGCTGCTTGACCAAAGAAAGATCTGCACACATCCAATGTCTGATCTCTCCTTAGATTACTGAACCCGGAAGCGCTGAGGATTTCATCACTTCCAGTTTTAGGCTGTCATTTCTTCGGCTTCTGTGGCTGGAGAAGAAATGCTCCAGTTCCGAAGTAGTTAGAGTAGTATTAAAATACATTACTTTTTTTTTCAAACTAATGTATTCCCAGCCAATCACAACCCCAACTGGAGCTAAAAGCCCTTTTTTCATTTTGTTCACACATACTGGAATGCACATTTTTTTTTACAACCCCAAAATATACATTTTCTGCAAGCAGGGGCCCTATAGAATAAGATAGTAGTTTTTGTAGCGTTATATATAGCATGCCCGAGTTGGCTCTACCATAATATTCATGGCAACAGCAGCAAAAGGATTAAAGGCCTAAACAAAGCTATTTAAAAGCTCTGCAAATGTTTTCTAAAAGCTTGGTTTACACATTCCTGTTATACAAGTTGATGTTGGGTCAAGATATTCCTCTTCTATCCCCAAAAGATGTGACACCTGCTGTGATGAGCAACAGTCTCACCAATTCCAGGCAAGTAGAATGTCCCATTAAACCAAGCAAAACAGTCTCTTTGCACTGATCTCAACGTTTAAAAGGGATAGTCTACACAAGTAAATGAAACTTGGGGAATGAGGCAACCATTAGCTTTTTAGATCACTTGACATTTCCAGTTACAAGGAGGTCCATATCTTGGTTCCTGGTTCTATTGGCAACCACACAGGGTACCTACACAGAGTAGGAATCCTTTATAATTGGAGGGTTATATGTGCAGACCCAGGAAGTCAAAAGCAGCTGACTTCTAAACAAAAGCTGAAGTCAAAACTCAGCTCACCAACAGAGTTCCCCCCAGAAATTGTTCATTCAATTCCCCAGCTTTAGGCAAAAACAGAAACTTGCTGATGTCTATCAAAAAAAATATTTCACTTTGGGATGAATGTACTAGCCACATGAACTGGTTTGCAGTTTCATTGAAACTGAGAGTCATGTAGCTACATTTAATATGTGTACTTATGCAAATACTGTATATGATAGTGGCACAGTGCATACAATAGAGTCCTACACATAGTGGCAGCACTGTCTACCACACCCAGTTTATTTACATGGTTACTATATGATTAGTAAACAATAAAAGGAACTGCAGTCAACATAAATAAGAAATATGAAAAGCTGCATGTTATTTCTGCATAATGTTTAAACCAGTAGCATGGAATGAACCTCCCTTATGATAAAAGCCGACCGCTCTGGATTCTGGACAGTAGAATGACATTTATACACAGTACACTGAGACCAGGAGAGAAATCCAGAGATGTCTGACTGTACATGATATGACCTGCAAGCCCAGAAAACTAGGGAGCTCAATCATGAAAACAACAACAACTCAAAGTTGTAAAGACACATCATACACAATCCTGTTAGAACATCAGCTTTGTAATAGGAATACATACTGAAGTTGTTTTTGATAATGCAATCAAAGCTTACTTGAAAATCACTTTTATGTAGTGAGCACTGCCTTCTGTCTGTCCATCATTATCAACAACTTCCTGGATTCCCATTGTGCTTTGCATGTTTTTGCCTGCTGCTTGATGTAATGCAATCTCAATTTCTCAAGACTCCCAACAAGCACACAGCTACATCACCAATCTACAGGACCTTTGACAGGATCTGTGAAGGTACAAACAACAAGTCCCATGAGCCACCGCAGCTAAGGGACTTGTGTTCTCAATGGAATACAAGTGTGGTGACGTTATTGTACTTGTAGTCCACTGACACTTTCTCCTTTCCAAGGTACAGGCATGGATGGGAGGAACAGTCTGCAGGAGCCAGAGCACTGCACTCATGATCCACTGATCGCAGGTGCACCGGTTCTATGCAAAAAAATTAAAAATTAAATAAAAAAAAATATAAATATATAAATACATACATACATAGATACACATACAGTTTTTTCTTTTATGAAGTGTGCATTTTGATTTTTTTTAAATGGTGGAATTTTAAATTCAAGACTTCAGCTGACTATAATCATCAGGTATATACACAGCAAGAAAATAAAAAAAAATAAAAATATCATTGTTTGTGGAGAACCTTCCAGGCCTGTTAATTATTCCTATACGCTTTGTTTGCGTTTCTTTAACTGACCTCTGCAACACACATCAGAAACAGATTTGAAGCTTTCTATATTTGTCAAAACAGATCAAAGAATATTGAATTCTAAGCAAATATTCAGTCACCACTGCTAAGTTAATCATTAAACAATCTTATGGAGTGTAGTGTGAGGAGATCTTTTCTACAGGCAGTGGTAGTGAAGCACCATGGAAGCTCTCAGCATAACACACTGTGATGTTGTTCACATATACAGTATATTCAATATTGTCTGCCATTTTGGCCTTTGCTACACCTTAATCTACTTCTATTTACAAAGCTGTGATATGTAGCAGTAAAAATGTTTAACCTTATAATCTGCAAACACACATTTCAAGTACCTAATCACCCTAAAAATACATAAAAATTATGATGTCCTGCTAGAGTACCAATACTCCTATAAAAAAAATGTTAAAAGCTGAACTCCAGGTATAAATATTTATATATGGAAGGCTACGGGGATCCTGTAAAACATTAATTCCTAGTTATACTAGGCGTTCGTTGAATGGCCTCTGTGCCAAGAAAGTGACCCCCTCTGTTTTACCAGCAGAGGGGAAGTCACTCAGCACTGCACCACACAGTATCTTAAAGATTGGCCCGGCTACTACAGTGTTTTACAGGATCACCGTAGGCCTTCCAGGTATAAAATACCTATACTTACATTGGGCCAAGCTGGACCATTGTAATAATTCATCAGGGGTGTGGAATTCGTATCGCCCGACGCCCGGGACATGTAGTTCCGGGCAAGTAGTTTTTTCACTGTTTTAGCCCTGCTACAGACAAGTAGAAGGGCTGGTTTGAGTTTTTTAAACGAGCGCTGCGAGCGGGGGGCGTTGATCAACGAGAGCGGGGGGCGTGGCCCGAAGCGCTGAGAGCGGCGCGGTGGTGGAGGACAGAGTGAGGTGACAGGCTCTGTCACCTCCCTCTGGCGGCCGCTGCTCGTTTCTGTCACAGGAGTTCTAGCACAGTGTTGTGCTAGAACTCCATCTGCAGCAATAACCCCCGGGCGATCCCACATGATCACGGTTGAAAACACTGCGCGGTGAAAATAGGTACATGTACCTTTTTTTCAGCGATTGTCACCCAGATGTAACCCCATACATGCGGAGGCTACCGCACACGATCGCACGTCCCGGGAATCCGTAGGTCTGCACCCACCCTAAAAGGGTAAATTCACTTTCCCCAAGTAATTTGGGAAAACGGAATTACCCGCACAAATCTCCCTCCCACTATACTTACCTTTCGGCGAACGGTCCTTCCCCCTCCACCAGTACGGGTGTACTGTCTGTACCTGTTCTATGTATTCTGAATTTCGCTCGCAAATTGCAAGCACTCGTTGGTCAACACGGTCACCTGACGGCACTGAGCAGTGAGAAGCGCTTCTTAGCACTGCTAAATACGGTTTTGGTTAAAATGATTTCTTTTGTATCAGGACAAGTAGATTGTCATGAAGGACAAGTAGATTCGGCCACCACTTTAGTCCTTGGACAAGTAGTTTTTTTCCAAAATTTCCACACCCCTGTGCATACATTTCTATACCTGTAGTTCAGCTTTAACAGTATCAGAGAGCATGACTTGATCCATGTGCCTCCTAGATCCGCAGTCCAGTCATCTCTGCCACTAATGCTACACTATATTTAAATACTGGTAACATGTGACACATGACAGCTTAACTAGTTATAGGTAAACAATGGGGAAAAAAACCAAACCAAGCACTGTTATTTTAAATAGTTATAATCTAAACCATTTCCTTCACATTGTCATTGTGCGAAGCCAAACAACACTTCAGCAAAATCAACAGACTAAAGGATCCATCTTGTGTAAAAACATTTAAAAACGGACTCCTAAGGGCTTGTTCACACCAAGCGCGGAGCAGATCGGATCAAAACTGCGTCCAATGTATTCCTATGGTATTTTGACCTCCAGATCACATCGCAGCGTGCGGATCCAGACCAGATCCAGACCGGATGAAAAAAATGCGGCAAGCCCTATTTTACCTGCTCTGGATCTGGTCTGGAACCAAAACCGGCCCTAAACGCATCAAAAACGTGTCTAAAACGCGGCACAACCCACTACACTGCGTGTGCAGAAGCCTGACCAGATCTGGTCTGCATTTGGTGTGAACAAGGCCTAAGTGTAGGGAGTTCAATTCCTCTCCTAGTATTATTCATTAATTTAGTGTGTCATACAAAAGTTGGTTGTATGTTGATGTTCACATAAATTGAAGTAGATTTTTGCAGAACGTGCATTTTAATATATAATATACACAAGTGGAGCACTGTGTAGTTGGGGGGGAGGGGGAGGGGGGGCTGTGTCAGACCACAGAAGACCCGGGACACTGCCTTGTGTGAGAGATCAGCAGTCCAACTTTCCAAGGTACTATTTTAACCCTTGCAGCACAATACAGTACCTAAAAAAAGTGAAACAGGCAAGCATATTTATTTATCACTTTATATGCAGCTACATTTTTGCAATACATGCACAAGACTCCGTTTTCCTTTTTTATGCACTATGTTGAAAATAAAAAATATACAGTCAAAAATACATTTTTTTTTAGCCATGTAAATATAAGGGATGGGATATATAACTCCCCTTACTTCCTTGTCTTGTGTCACCACCTCACGTTAGAGCGAAATTTTAAAGTACAGGTAGCCCTCGGTTTGCGTCGTTTCAAAGTAGCGCCCTTTTCAGGTGGTCACATGACCGCCATTAAAACCACTGCAGAGTCGGTGCCATCTAGTGTATTCTTCTTCCGCAGACGCCAGCCACGGAAGGATACACAGGGCACTGTTCTACAACCCCACGTGGCTACACTACAGAGTGTCCTATGGCTCAGGAAGGGGCTCTTCTCAATGAGATAACTGTGGACACTTACAGACTTGGGAGGCACACTTGGAGATACGGAGATGCTTAGAGCTGCGCTGGGGGCACAGAAATACTGTACAAAAGGCACACAGGGACATGCCAGGGGCACACTTGACATATGGAGGTTCTTCATTGGCGGTCTCTCCTCAGTCTCTCTCCTTTTTTTGATCATGAAACTTAGTTTGATGATACATACTGTGTTGTGTGGTTATTTTATATTGCATATAATACGGTTTAGCATTCATAACATTAATTTCACAGCTTTAAATATAATGTCAAGTATGGCATTTTTGACAGAGGCCTGGAACCTACCTCCATCACTTCCCATTGGCTTACATTATATACACAGGGTTTCAATTTAATATTCTGAGTTGCCCCACTCAAGCGGCGGCCATATTGAGTGGGGCACGTGAGATTAATAACGTGCTGGATTACTGTGATCCTAGTTCATTTTATTACCATTGCTGAGCTGTATGTGTATAGGCCAATGGAGTTGGATCTGTATGTGCGATGTTGCTAGATTGCTGTCACTGCTAAACATTTCTAAAAGGTGCCTTTGTTGGAATTTTAAAGATAAACGTTACAATAAACCATAAAGTAAGTTAATGTAGACTGGGGTGGGCAGTCTGCCATTGGGACTCATGCCTGTGAGTCTTGCAACGTCCCATGGGATTTGTAGTTTCACCACAGTTAGAGAGTCAAAGTTTGCCTACCCTGCTAGACATTCCAGGAATGTAAAAACAACCTTCAGTCTGATTTTCTAATAATATAGTTTTACATTTAATTAAAATGAATTTGAATGGTACCCCAACGCACCTCCTGGCCGCCATACGAGGCAACACAGAACAGCACACAGTGCTGCAATAACATGCATTGTGTTGAAATAAGTTCGGCATGTGTGACGGACCCCAGTACTCAGGATGAGTATGTCCGCCGCTGTATGCTTCTTCCTTGCTCAGGAGATATTGCAAGCCACTGATCTTTAGCTCCCAGTTTCCCCAGTCACTGGTCGAGACTCAAGTGTAGGGTGAAACAAACTGATTTATTGAGAAACTGTGCAACCTTTTATACACAAAATGATTATATTATTTTCCCATCACATCCACCCTGCCCTTCCTAGACATGCTGTCTTCACAACCCTGCAGGGATCCACCTGCTCCAGACAGCCATAGCAGGAGCCTGGCCAGAATGACATTATCCTGAGCTCCTTCAGAGTACAATGGGAGATAACGAGGGGGTGTGCTAACAGTCTTTTCATAAACAGTTTACACAGTATAACACACTTATACATAACCCAAAACACCAATACTCATTTAACTCATAAAACTGATTACCATGTCATCACAGCATGCACATCTTTTTCCACCGCAATGCACGGTATTGTGGTACTGTGTGTTGCAGCACACATCGGCTAAGAGGAGCATTGGGGTGCCATACAAATGAATGCAATGCAACACACCCAATGTTGCTTCAAAATTCTACATCATCAAAAAGCAGAGTCTGAAATCTGTTTTTTTTTTTTTAGTAATTTAGTGGTTAATCTTCCTTCAGTAAGCCATAGCTAGCAATTGGCCAAACTCGACTTTCTGATGCTGTGGAGTTGATTTGGAATTTCACACTTTTTACATCATCTGGAAAACATAATTTTATTATAATAATGAAACAATTTTTTCTCTTGTGGTTGATGTCTCATGCCATGTATTTTACTTTGTAGGAGATATTCTTTGTGGTCTGTGGTTTTATTTCCCTAATGATGGCATCATTCTTATGCATAGACTTGCAATGTAGTGTCATTGTTTCAGTTATGTCCTACTGATTAAGTTTTAAGTTCATGGAACATCTAGCTGTTGTATTTTTGGGGAATTCCAGCGTATTGCATGTGTAGAACAAAGTACTAATCCTACCATGTTTATGTAGAAGGGGAATTTTATGTTTTATCTTTAAAATTCCAACAAAGGCACCTTTTACAAAAGGTTTTGGTAGTGACCTTCCATCTAAATAAGAGATTTATTTATTTTACACATTTGAATTGATTAGGGAATTAGGGAAGGGTTAAAACTCCTGCCAGTTTACGTTTCACTGCCTTAAGGCTGGGCACACACCTTACAACCATTGCAAGACTTTTGTCTTGCGATGGTTGTAAGGTAATGAAAAAAAAACGTACGATCTGCCCATCTCGGACAGGCAGATCGTACTTGCGATGATCGCAAGCCCGCCCCGCTGGGGGGCGGGCTTCCGATGACTGCAATGCCGAACGGGCAGTGTGCGCTTGCACACACCTGCCCATCCGGCTTTTATCTTACGAACATGCTACACACCCGCGGAAAATCGTACGATGCTCGGCGGGTTTTCGAACATGTTCGTAAGATGAAAGTCATGCGACCTTACAGTAGTAGAGGTCGCACGGCTTCCACACACCTTACGATAATTGTACGATCGCGGGGTCATCTGGCAGTCTCCGGGTCCTAATTTAGGTGGCCGGAGACTGCCAGATGACCCTGCTCGGAGCGCCGCCCACCGGAGCAGCAGTGACGCGACGCTCGGCGAGGTAAGTAAGAAGAAAAGAAAAAAACCCTGCAGCGGCCAGTCAGGAGCAGGGATGAGTCAGCAGCGCGCTGGTCAG
>NW_017306334.1:180161-183303 GCF_000935625.1 Nanorana parkeri
TATTAGCATTATATACTACATATAGAGTATATACTGCTAATACAGTGCAGACAATACATTTACAATGATACTAACATGAATGTATTAAATGATCTGTATTTAGCCCTGTACTATGGATCATTTAACCCATTCATGTTAGCAGAGGATCATTGTAAATGTATTGTTGCAGGCACTCTATATGTACATGTCATATATACTCCATATAGAATGCACTGAACAATAGATTTACAATTATCCTCTGCTAATATGAATGGGTTAAATGATCCATAGTACATGATATGTAGCCCTGTACCCCCTTTTCCACTTACAGTGCTAGGTTATTGTTTTTCTTTGACATAAATATTCATGAAATTTTATTGGTATCTATCTTCATTTTGTACATTTACCAGTAGCTGCCTCATTTCCCACCCTAGGCTTATACTCGAGTCAATATTTTTTCCCAGTTCTTTGTGGTAAAAGGTACCTCGGCTTATATTCGGGTCGGCTTATACTCGAGTATATACGGTATGGGAATTCAGAGGCTGTGTATGACCTGCTCTGCGTTGTCTTGTGCTTCCCTGGATGCAGCATGTCCTATTGAGATGTATTTGAACTACAGGAAAAGCAGGTCAAAGACAGCCTTTCCTTTTAAACACGTGCATCTGAAAAGAAAACCTGTCATCATGAACCCTTTCCCTTACCCCTGTAAAAGTTTTTATTTCCCATTGCATTTTATTTCAGTCTCAATGAAAAATGAGCAAAATGGGCAAAGACAGCAATACAAACTTGAGAGGGGTCTAATCCTTCTCTACTTTACCCAAAAATGTTTTCTAGACATACCCTTTAACTAGAGCTGGACAAATCCCAGGTGCCGGGCAGCCTCCTTAACCCCCTCATGACTGAGCTTGTTTTTCGTCTCTGTAAATGACTGACGCACTTTTGCTGTGTGATTCTTCCACGTCAGTAATATACTTTCTTACAAAGTGCACCCACACATATGATATATTGTTTTTTAGAGGACAGATAGGGCTATATATTTATATCACATATGTGTACCTAACACCTCAATTAGGACAAATTAAATATTAAAAAAAACAAAACAAAAAAAACACTTTTTCCCCAGTTTTGATTTGTAGTATTTAAAAAAAAAAAAAAAAAAAATAGCACAGCTAAAAAAAACACTTAGCAATAAATACATTAATTTGTCACTTATTTGGAAAAACCTCACATCCCTAGGATTTTAGAAATGTTTCTGTACTTTTCAGCCTAAAACTAAAACCTAACATTTGAATCTTTTTTTCTCTAAAAGCTAAAAGTGGTCACCTGGTATACAATGTCACTAAGTGTCACACTTAGTGACAGCAATACTTTCAACATCACTGTCATGAGGGGGTTAAATAAAAAGAATTAACCTCTTAGGGTAAAAAACAAATCTGCATGGCAAGAGAGATTGTGATGCGTTCCAGCAGCTACCGCTCTGGAACGCGCCGCAATTTGTGTGAACAAGCAATTGGTGTGGGCTAGACAATTATAAAGTAGGACTCAGGAACCAGAAGGCACTTTCACAGTAAATATGTGCTGCAAGTGACATTAAAGTAATAATAAACTCTAAAATGTAAAATTGTCAAAATTAATCCAGATCAAACAAATATACATTGCCCAGCAAAGTGTTTCTTTACATTTTCACCCAAACACTTACAATCCTCATGTTTCTGAACAGCTCCAACTCTCTCAGCTTAGCTTCCCTGAACTTCCTGTCTTGTACAAAATCACAAGGGACAATGCAGTTCATTTACTAAGGTGTAGAAGAGAGGAGGGGGAGGGGAGTAGTTTTCCCCACTGTGTGTTTGTGTAGACCCACACACTCAACCTACTAGCACACACATACAAAGGGTGGCTCTATAGGACCAAGCAAGAGAAAGGAGCCACCCTAAAACAGGATAACCAGGGCCAGTACTCAGGGGACCAGCGGATTCTGAAACTAAAACTTGTAAATATCCAGAACCAGCATCTTTTGTAACCAATTAAGGCTAGGTTCACACCTGCACAACACCCGGGATCACGCGGTCCTGCACAATGCAGGCAGCGATTGCTGCACGGTCCCATTGATTTCAATGGGGTGACATACAATGTACCTTTTTTTGAAATTCACGATGCGCAGCTGTTTCGTGTTCGGAAGCACAGGCGGAATTGCAGCAGGAGATCACGCAATCCGCCCGGCGCAACTGGGGTGCCATTAGAAAATAATGGCACCCACAGCGCAATCAGCTCAAACCCTGGCGACTCCTGACCGTGCGGAATCGTGCACGATTGCCGCACAGTGAGGTGTTGCCTAGGTGTGAACCTAGCCTTAAAAAGGAGAACTATGGGGTTAAGGCTTTTCCCCATAGTTCTCCTTAGGGTAACGGGAGGACACAAACTAGCGTCCTCCCGTCACCCTAGGCTCAGTATACCGCGAGCTGTAGCTCGCGGTATACTGAGATGCCGCAGCTGAAGCGGATCCCGACAATTATGCCGGGATCCGCCCAGCTGCGTGACTGACAGCTGGCTCTGCCTATCTAGAGGCAGAGCCAGCTGTACCCGCCCCCTCCGTTTCCGCCAGACAACGCTGGCGGATCGGAGCGGGGAGGGGGGAATCCAGTCCATCCCGTCACGGCAGAGAGCTGGGACAGGATCGAGAAGTAAGGGAAAGCCGGTATGTGTTCGCTCACCTCCCGATCTACTGAGCCGACCTGTGACAGTCTCATTGTCACAGGTCGGCTAGAACTACGAGGTGAGTGAAAAGCACTCACCTCATAGTTCTCCTTTAATCAGCATTTGAAATAGCAAAAAACCCTTGTGACTTTAATATCACATTAACAAAGCCTTCCATTTTTTTTTAGTGGGGTGATTTTATAAATCAGACTCTGGGGATTTCTCTAGGCTTGGACACAAACAAACCGGAGCCCAACACTTGTGTTTTTCTAAGTCACACATAACAATGCAAGTCTGCCAGCTGCAATTAAAGGACAGCCTACAAGTCTACAATATGTCATCGCTTCCTGACAGAAACATATGTGGATTTCCAGAATAATCCTAATTTTTTTTGTGAAAGACAAAACATAAGGACAGCTGAAGAAAGGCATGGGGGGGGGGGGGGGGAAATCAGTCTCCACAGAAGGGC
>NW_017306334.1:184296-186274 GCF_000935625.1 Nanorana parkeri
AGTCTTCACAGACAGGCCCCAGACTTCCACAAATAACGGCAATATGGCCTACCCAGCACACTTAAAAGAAGCCATGAGGTCTGGTTAACACCTAGAACAGTAGGAAAAGTGCTTTTAAATTCCCAACATGTACATAAGCGTCTTTGGGCAGTTGAAAGCATGTTTTCCCCCCATAGACTTTAATGGAAATGCCCAAAAATGTGCAGCAGAAGCATGTTGCACATTTTCGTGAGTGTTTTTGCACATTTAAACGCGCGTTCTTCCATTGCCTGCAATGTTTCAAAAGCTGCCAGTCAGAAAGGGCGTCTCCATGTACGCGCATAAAAACGTGCATCAAAATGTGCAAATAACCGCATGCTGCTCACGTGCGTACAAACGCGCAAATACGGTGCCGCCTAGGTGTGAACCGGGCCTAACAATGACCACAATACATACGTTTAAAAGATCAGATTTTTATGAGACGTGTCCAGAATACTTCAACATGAAATCGGCAAATTATACGCTTTACTATATATCATTATATACCATGCTCAGTTACGCCTTAGTCACACTGCTAAGAGTCTGCCTGTACAGATTTGTGTGGCGTGCACGGCCATATCGGGTATTACACGCAGCAGCCTGTTCTTCTCTATGGGAGTACGCGGCCATATGCTGCTGTACACTCACCCAAACTTCACATACGTGTGGGTGTCCCTGCTCGGACGCAGACAGAATCCATCCTGTCTGCGTACGAATACGGACACCCGCACGGATGTGCAGCTCGGGTAAGCGTACGGCTGCGTACTCCCATAGAGAAGAGCAGGCTGCTGCGTACAATCACACACAGCACCTGTCCTTCCTGAGAACGGCCCGATACGGCAGTGCACACCGGCTCTTAGCAGTGTGAAAGAGGCCTTAAAAGTAGTATTAAACTCTCAAACCTTTTTCAATAATGAATCCAGATCAAACAAATATACATTCCTCAGAAAAGCATCGCTTTAACCCTTTCGCTGCCAAGGACGTACGGCATACGGAGCTACAAAAGTGCTTCCAGCTGGCCAGCTCAGTATGCCGTACGTCCTTGGCATTTACAGTTCTACTATAAGCTGATGGTCTTATCAGCTTATAGCGAGCGGCGGCTGGCCGCAATTCAGGATGGCCGAGCGGCATAGTGATCGGAGCCGCTGTCATCCTGTCAGTTTTTGGATGACAGCAGCTCTGTAGCGTGGCCGAGCGGGGGATCATTAAATATCATTGATATTTAACGATCCCTCTGTGCAGAGCAAACACCGGAGCGATCGTCTGATCAATCCGGTGTTTGTAAATAACTGGGGACACATAGTGCTATGTGTCCCCAGTTATGAATGAACAGGCTGTGATCTACATCACAGCCTGTTCATTCAAGAATTTATGAATGGGGACTAGCACTCACTACAGAGGCTCCTCCCCATTCAAAACTAATGATAGTAAGATATTTTTACTATCATTGGTTTCTGAATGAATGAGAAGCCTCTGTACTGAGGCTTCCCATTGATTGAGTGCTGGGGCTGCAGAAAAAGAAATCGAGGACTTATGTCCTCAATTTCTTTTTCTATTTCAAAAGGGAAATGTCAGGGGTCTATTTAGACCCCATATATTTCGCCGCAGCCCCCCCAAACAGTAAAAAAAAATAAAAAAAAAAATAGAAAAAAAAAATTTAAATAAATAAAAAAAAGGTGTACAAAAAAAACTAATAAAAAAAAGCACAACCCCTCCCTCCCCCCACATAGCATACACATATTGAGGTGTACGCTATGCACATGCGCTGCAGTGCGTTGTTAGAACGCATCGCAGTTCATGATTTTTTTAATGTATTTTTTTCTTTAAAAAAAAATTACATTAACTTTGGCAGCGCATGGCAAAGCTTTGTGACGCATTGCCATGCGTTGTGATCTTTGTGTTGCAATAAATATACGCCTGTATCATTTTATCACAACACAAACACCAACACAGCGTGACA
>NW_017306334.1:186394-187411 GCF_000935625.1 Nanorana parkeri
GGGGGGGAGGAGAAAGGATGAGGGGGAGGAGAAAGGATGAGGGGGAGGAGAAAGGATGAGGGGGAGGAGAAAGGATGAGGGGGGGGAAGCTTGTCTTGCTGTGCCTGTGTGTTGGTGGAGACACACACACACAATAATAGTGACTCCATAGGACCCAGCAAGGGAAAGGAGACACCCTAAAACAAGATAAATGGGACCAGCAGATTTTGCAAGAAGCTAAGACTATTAAAAACCAAGAGCAGCATCCATTGTAAGTGATTTCATCAACATCTGAAATGGCTTGAGAACCTTTAGACTTTAATATCACTTTAACCCTTGCTGTGCAGGGGAAGCCCTACTGTAAGCATAATTTATTTCCCCAGAGTTCAGCTTTAAACAAACATTTGAGTTACAAGCTGACACAGATCCAAATTAGGACTTGCTGCAGGGGACATACATACACACACACACATATATATACACACGTGAAGATATTTCCCATGATTCTGCCACAACAAAGTCACGTGAGTCAGTACATACAAGGTGCACTAATAGACTAGTGAAGTGTTCCCGATCTAACCACAAGGGGCATCCCCCCATACACGTGTGATCTGGCAACAATCCTACACTCAGCAGGCCTAGTGCCAGCTCCAATAGCACCCCTGGGGACAGAAGGGGTAAAATAGAGAGAAAGGCAGCTCAGAAGTTGACGATCGCGGCCATCCCCGGCTCGGAGGGCTCACAATCCATGTACCTTCTTTGACTCCGGGCAGCTTGGAGCTGTCGATGCTGATGTCGGTCATGGTCGCAGTGTATATGCGCTCCCAGCCCTCTATGGATCGTGCCTAGTAGGAGGGGGAAGGCGATCTCCGGCCCCGGGCGATGTGTTGCAGCAGCTGTCCGGAGGAAGGAGCTGTCATTGGTGGCCGCTGGGATCCCTGAGTGACACGATTGCTCCGATCCCTGATATGAGAGGTTTCGATGGAATCGGGAAAGCCTGGACTAGAGTTGTATGGTGAGACAGACGGGACAAAATCC
>NW_017306334.1:187752-188065 GCF_000935625.1 Nanorana parkeri
CGGTGTAACTCCTGCGCTGCCGGAGATCATTGGGCTGAGCGTCTCAACTCGTCTGCATCAGCTCTGTTTTAGTTTGCTTTTTCTCCATTTCTTCTTTATGATCTCCTCTCTAGAATTATTCTTCCAGATGTCTGCAGAAACCCTGATGATGTGTAATGTTTGTTTCTGATCTGTGGTTATTGTGAAATATATGTAAAATTTCTCTGACATGATGTATTATTATTATTAAAAGTAGGGATGTCCCGATACCGATGCTAGCATCGGAATCGGGCCCGATACAGGGCATTTTGACAAGTACTTGTCAAAATGCCCC
>NW_017306334.1:188653-191117 GCF_000935625.1 Nanorana parkeri
AATCGTGAGGCACCGCGATCGAGGCAACAGTGAGTAAGACGGGGCCTGGGCTTAGTGTTTTGTGTGATCTACTGCTGCAGTGCATTCTATATGTCCTGTACATATACAGGACATATAGAATGCACTGCAGCAATAGATTTACAATTCTGCACTGCTAACATGAATGGGTTAAATGATACATGTTACGTACTATTATGTACTATGGATCATGATTTAACCTATTCATGTTAGCAGGAGATAATTGTAACTCTATTACTGCAGTGTACGGGACATGTGTACTGTATATGTATTATGTATTATGATTTAACCTATTCATGTTAGCAGGGCAGAATTGTGAGCGCCTCCCACAAGCTGAGCACCGAGACGCGATGCAGCAATCCGAGACTACAAGAGACATCGCGTGAGGCACAGGGATCGGAGTGAAACTGTGAGTGAGGGAAGCTGGGACAGGGCTGGCTGTAAATTTATTGCTATAGTGTACTAGACGTGTGTAATGTATATGTAGTACATATATACAGCACACACCTCCACTACACTCCAGCAATAGAGTTACAATTCTCCACTGCTAACATGAATAGGTTAAATCATGATCCATAGTACATAACATGTAGTTGTACTATGGATCATTTAAAGTCAACTGTCCCTTTAAGAAAAAGTATCGGTAATTGGTATCGGCAAGTACATGCGGGGATGTACTTGTACTTGGTCCTGAAAAAGTGGAATCGGGACATCCCTAATTAAAAGGATTTATATACAGTTTACAATATAATTTACCTATAATCATGGCTTCCTACTATACCTGATAAGGAACAAAATCCCTCTGTCCCTCTTTTCTCCTCCGCTCTCCTTCATTTGAATCTGATGTATTGAACTCTATCAATATTTACTATGTAAAGCGCAACTGAAGTCAAAACTCTTTTTAGCTTTGGATACAATGGAGAGAGATTAGACACCCGGCCACGTTTTTATTGCTGTCTCCGTCCCCGTTAGGGAGCTCACCCTCTTTATTTGTCTGGGGGACTGTTATCATTGGAAATGAAACAAAAACCCCAAATTTTTTGATACACAACAGGAATAGACGTGAAATCTTACAATAGGGACACAGTTCTGGTGACCCTGCTGACCTCCGGGGATTTTCCTCAGTTTGGAGGGATTTCCTCTCACTTCCTGTTTTGACTATCAGACAGGAAGTGACACAGATGGTAAACTAAAAGCTAACAGGGCCTATAACCCTCCTGTACTCTATCTTAAATAAAAAAAAGTTAAAGTGACATTAAAGTCAATTTTGTTACCCCTCCCCCCAATGTTAAGTAAAACACTTACCTTAAATGATGTCTCTTAATCCGATCTTCCTCTTCTTTCCTGTTGTTTTCAGCCTTCTCTCCAGCGCTGCTGCGGGTCTCCGATCCAGTGCTGACTCCTCTGAGCTTGCTGACACTTCCTGTCCCACGGTATCTGCATGCGGGTGTCCATAGACTTACCTTGCGTCTCTCCTCGTCTCCCGGCCGAAAATCCGAACTGCGCATGCGCCCGCCCCAAGATGCTTTGCGGTCGCTCGAGCAGTTTCGGATTTTCTGACGGGAGCGCGCGGCGAAGACAGCGGTAAGTTTAAAGCGTTTAAAAAAAAAAAACTTTTTGCATATATCTACTGCTTTGCTATGCAAAAAAAAAACAGAGGGTTTAGAAACCCTTTAAAGTGTTATTAAACCCACAGCTTTGTTTGCATATATCTACGGCTAGCAAGGATATATGCAAAAACCTAAAAAAAAAAAGAAAAAGTTTTACAAGAGAGAATTTAGACTTTAATGTCACTTTAAGGCTTCAGTTCTATATTACGTGCCTAAAAAGTATACTACACATATAGCTGGGTGAATGTCGTTCCTATGCTGCTCGGCTCCATCTAGTGGCAGCAGTGCCGTGCGAATAGCACTTGCCCAGCTATTTGTCAGCCCCTAAAAGTTTAATCCAACCTTTGAATTATCGCATTTCTTATTTAAAAAAATAAAAATCCATTAAAAAATCAAAACATTGGGCAAAAACCATTTGTGGGTTTAATGCAGAACTGAAACCAAAACTTTTTGTTTTCAGTTTGGGATAGAGTAGAGTATGTCAGCTTTTTGCCATATGTGTCCCATTGGGGGGAATTCCTTTCCTTTCACTTCCTGCCTGATAGCCACAACAGGAAGGGAAAGGAAATCCCTTCAAAGAAAGGGAAATCCCTGGTAGTAAGCAGAGTCACCAGAACTAGTGTTCCAATTGGACGATTTCCCTTCTATTCCAGTTCTGATGACAACACAAAATTTGGGATTTATTTTTACTTTCACTGCTAACAGTCACCAGCACAAATAAAGAGGGTGACTCTTGCTAACGGGGACATACACAGCAATATAAACCTAACAGGTGTCCTAGTCTCTCTCCACAACTAAAAAAGTTGCACTTTAAATGCTGTCTGTGCCCCAGGTCA
>NW_017306334.1:191257-214901 GCF_000935625.1 Nanorana parkeri
TGAAACATTTTTAGAGCTGCAACAACTAATCGATTAAATCGATTATAATCAATAACGAGAATTGTTGGCAACGATTCTCATCATCGATTAGTTGTTTTTCGATTAGTTGCCGCTGCTCTGCTCCTCCATTCTCCTCCCCGCTGGCGCTGGCTGAACTGTCATGGTCCTTAGAATACTGAACCATGTTTCCTTGATTCTAGTACACAGTGGTGGGTCCTCCGCCCTGTCTTATGTTTGAATCACTCTGTGTTTGACTGTTTGTAATTATCTCCTGGGAGGTCTCTGTGTCATTACACATATCAGCCCTCCCATTAAAGCTATCGGACCAATCCCTGCTGACAATGTTTCAAGCCTTCATTTGCATGGCCACACATATCAGCCCTCCCATTCAAGCTATCGGACCAATCCCTGCTGACTCTGTTTCAAGTCTTCATTTGCATGACCAATAGGGGTGTTCAAACTGTTGTGTATAAAAGTGTGTTGTGTGCATTCAGTAAAGGAGATTCCTGTTTGAACTTACATACAGCCTGCCTGGTGTTTGTTCTGAGCTATCACAACTGGATTCGAACGACACATAGCTGTAGTTCGAATCCCGGAGCATCGGACGACCGAGAAACCAGACGTTACGGTCTGAAATCTGAGGAGTGCCGGGAGAGTGGAACCGAGCGAGCAGGGGCTCGTTACAAGGACTAAAAATGCTAGCTCCCTGGCTTGATGTTACCGACTTGCATATTTCCTGAGTGTCTGACCAAAAGCATGCAGTTAAGAAAGTCAGAGAAAAAAATTATTTATCTTCTTATTGTTCAAGGTCAGACACTCGGCAACTAGCCTTTTCCGGAGGAATAGTGGCCTCTATATTCTTCTCTTGACCTATGTTATGTTATGTTTTCAGGTAAGATTTAAAATCCAATTTTCAGCTTTTAGCCCCCCACCCCACCCTCGACGTCATCATTACCAGTATACTTACCTTGAATTCTAGCCAGTCACATGATGAACAGAGTTCTCCTGTTCTCAGGTGTTGGGAATGGATGGACAGAACAGGGACTCAAGCTGTGACATGTGAGCACTGTTCTATGCGCCATTCAACTGTTAACCCAGGAGCTGTATCCATGATGGCCTGGGCTCACAAAAAATAAGACTGGATGTCATTCAACCCAAAAGCAGAGCGGCAAACATCAGCAGAGGGCAGTGCTGGAACGTAGAGTGGGTGAGTAGTGCTTACCAAACTTCCACACGAGCAAGGTGGCACAATTGTTTTCTTTAAAGCCTAACTCTGGTATAATAAAAATTGCCCACTCCCTCACCAAGATGAAGAATCTTTGGCACATTTTTGTAAGAGGATGGAATAACACTCAGTTTCTTGATAATGTAGTGATTACAATGAAGGCATGATGACATGGGGAGCCATTCAGACAGAACAGTTCACCAAATTAGTCATATGTTGGGGGAGAGAAAATGTGACGTTTGCTGCTCAGGCAATCTACTGTAAAAATAAACAAAGTAACAATATAAAACGCTAGAAAGAATATATAGCACTACGTGGTACTCTGCATTTTTTAAGAACTGCAAATACCTTTCTCCAGATTTTTCAGGTCATCTTGAAAAACCATACATGACATTTAGAATGACATTTACCTTAGTAATCTTCTGAGGAGCTAAGTGAAACTTTCAGATTTGGCTTGATAAGGTGATATTTTAGTGCAACAATTAGACTTTTTATTTGTTTACAAACAGTGATAAAGATTTACTGGCTGTCATGATGTAATAGTTCTGCAGTATCACAGTAATAATATTAAATACAGTATTTTGCATTATATAAACATGAAGCATATTTATAAACCAATACCAATCTTCTTGATATAATTTGAACAAGCTGTTTCTACTACGCATGACAGTTACTAATTAATCAGACAATAATCCTGCTACACCCTAGAAATAAAACATTGTCAAAGATATTATCTATCCTAGATCAAGGACATACTGGTCTCTCTCTTTACTTCTTTTATCAATATTTAATAAGTGAGCTGCCATAGGAGAATATAGATTTGTCCTGGGTCACCAAAAGTTGAAGAGGGATTATACTATTAAAATCCAATTCTGAGTAACTATCCTTCCCCACAGTTTTTTTTTGCAACACGATGGCCTTGGTCTAATAGACTGATTGATGCCATGTGTCATTCAACCCAGAAGATTTAGGAGATAATGTGAGTGCAGGATGTCATCCCAGACAGGGCCGCCATCAGGGGGGTACAGCTGATACTCATGTAAGGGGCCTGGGCCGCCTGGGGGGCCAGCCTGGGACCCTTACATGAGTATCGGCCGACGGTGAAAGGCGAGGAGGTGGTCGGGCCCCCGCAGCGCCGGAGGAGGCCTAGCAGCGCAGGGCCCCAGCCACTGGCGGAAGTACCACGGTCGCAATCGTGACCGGGCCCTGGCGTTTCGCCTGTTGGGGGGGGCCCAGAGAAGAAGAAGAGGGCCCGCACACAATCACCCTGATTGTGTGCAGCCTGGCCTGCTATGCCGATGCACTAGCCTGGCCGAGGCTATGCATCAGCCTGCTCTGATGGACCGAAGCTTGTCCGAGCAGGGCAGTGAGAGGGAGGGGTTAATCGGCACCAGTGCCAAACCTGGGGGTGGGGTATAATAATATGTATAATAATAACTAGGGATGCACTGATACCGAGTATTTGGGCGAGTATCGGTGCATCCCTAATAATAACAGTGTGTGACTGTGGGGGGATACATTCGAGTGTAAGCTCCTCTGTCAGAGACTGATGTGACTGGCTCAGTGTGGGGGGAGGGGGGGGCAGCCTAAAGCCGTGTAAGGGCTCAACATTTCTGATGGCTGCCCTGATCCCAGATAGCAAGCAATTGAGCTGCAAGTTTGAAAATGAATTGCTAAACTATTGCTAGACTTGCCAAGCTTCACAATTTTGTTGCACAAATAGAGCAAGTCTGCATTGCAAGTCTCTAGATCAACGTGCTTTGCAAAAGTGCTGAACACTTGCGGAGCTCTTGCTAAGACCTGCAGGACTCTTGCTGTAGACTTGCAAAATTTGCCACAAATTCAATACGTGTCAACTAGAACTTGTGCTGCAAGTGTTCTGCAAGTCTACAATTTGCCAGGAATGTGTGCAGCAAGTTAACAAAATTACAATTTAACCCCACCACAAGTTTGTAGCAAGTTATCCTTGCTATCTGGGATGGGCCTTCCCTCTGAGGTGGTGTCACCAAGGCCCCCTTAATTCTAAGAACAGTGATTCAGAGAAGAAGATCGGATAGAGGAAGGAACCTGTTGCATGACCTGCCTGAAGACTTCAGAAAAAAGTATTAAAAAGAGCATAACATACAGCTGGATACCTCCAGGGAAAGGGGAGCAATGGAGGTAGTGTAGTATTGAGCCTGGAGTTGGGCTGTAAAGAATTCTTCATCTCAAATTACTTGGTAACAGATTTTGGGATTCAGGTCACACTCTGCTCTTTATATGGGTTGCCATTTTTGAGATAAAAGAACTTAAGGAAGTGTTCCCCCCCTCAGGGAGCAGTGTGCAGTATACAGTGTACAGCAGATTGTACAGAGTAGAGCAGTGTGAAGTATATTGGCTGCTTACAGCAGGATGTATAAGTAGAAGTACTGATACTTTTCCAGCTCCAAGACTAGACTAGAGAAAAACTGAAAAGTTATGAGGCAGCTGTCATTTATAAGGAGCATTGGCTGCGAGGCTCCTTGGATCTGTGCATCCCTGTTTTTATGTATGATTTATATATATACTGTATATTAGGGATGCACCAATACCATTTTCCAGACCAAGTACAAGTACCAATACCAATTACTGATACATTTTTGTTTAGTGTCATGTGACAGTTTTTCTAAAACAATACAGACTAAAGCCTGTGACACACTGTATGCGAAGCGGCGCAGACCTTCTCCTGCAGTGTGTCTTTAAATTTTCGATGCAAGAGCTAGCATAGCTGAGCGTGCAGTGTGTCACAGACTTAATGATTTCAGGACAGTGGTGGAGCGCCAGGGTCCAGTCACAGCTGCAACCCTGGTAGTTCTCGAGAAAATGCCAAGTATCGGCACTGGTATCTGAACATCCCTAGTTTTAAGTGTCATTCACAACCGTGAATGGGGCAGATTGCATGAATTTCACAAATTTCTTCATGAGACTTATGCGATCTACTGCTGCGGATGAGATGCAATGTATAATACAATGGCAACTGCAGTCTTCTTCTCTGCCGGGTTTGGTTATGATGACCTCTCCTCTACAGCTTAATTCTGGTGAAGCGGACCAGTGCGCTAGCTGCAGTAAGATCATGCAGTAAGGTGAGCATTCCTCTGTATCAGATCAGATAAGTGAAACAAACATTATCTTCTTATCAGCTGTGTGGAAGGGGGTGAGGGGGTGAGGGGGTGGGGGGGCATTTACTTTGAAAACAAAGTCCCCCTTTTCATCAGGAGCCCTCTTCATATCAGAAGCCACCCCTTCACATCAGGAGCTTCCCTTTACATCAGAGTACCTTCTTTCCATATCAGAGTTCCCCCTTCACATCAGAGTTCCCCCTTCACATCAGAGTTCCCCCTTCACATCAGAGTTCCCCCTTCACATCAGAGTTCCCCCTTCACCTCAGAGTTCCACATCAGAGTTCCCCCTTCACATCAGAGTTCCCCCTTCACATCAGAGTTCCCCCTTCACATCAGAGTTCCTCCTTCACATCAGAGTTCCCTCTTTCAT
Source organism: Nanorana parkeri (assembly GCF_000935625.1). Taxonomy (NCBI): domain Eukaryota; kingdom Metazoa; phylum Chordata; class Amphibia; order Anura; family Dicroglossidae; genus Nanorana; species Nanorana parkeri. The sequence continues at coordinate 195,993 of NW_017306334.1, forward strand.
ATGAGACCCAACCTTTCACATCAGAGCCCCCCTTTCACATCAGAGTCCTACCATCACAAAATTTAGAGGCACCCCTTTGGATACCAGAAGGTACCCCTAGGTGCCATGGCACCCTGATAGAGAAAGGCTGAGTTAAGCAATGGAGGTGCTGAGGGGGTACCATTGTTGGGCTGTGCTTAGGGCATTTGTTGCTATTAATCCGGCCTTGTGTTACTGTTTTTTTGGAATATTGTGTGCTACTGAAGGACATAAAGGGGTTGATTTACTAAAGTCTATTCGCCTAGCAAAGGGAATTTTCCTTTAGCCTAGTGGATGAGATGAAGCTCTGCTGACTTAATTTATCCAATCATGTCAATCAAAAATCCTGTTTTTTTTCCTTGCACTTGATGGTGAAAAGTAAATTTGTACCATGTTTACTAAGCTAAGTGAAAACTCCAAAGTGAACATGCTCTTCTCATTTAGTGAATCAACCCCAAATAGTCTGTTGGTGGGCTACAAAATTTCTCGCTGTTGGGTGTTATAAATAATATGTGTACAGTAACTAAAGCTTATAGATGTCAAAAATGTGTCACCGTTCAATCACTTCCCTAAAACAACCTCCACATTTGCAGTCACAATTCACCGCAGTGCACTTCTTGTGCCATCTGTTGCCCATATGATGGGGCTCCCCAAATCTTTTTAAACCCTAACAATGCCTATGGAATAAGCCTTTTTGATGTTTTGGGTATAACCTGTCTTTCGTTTAGATAGTTCTGCCCACAGGTCAGTATTATAACTGAATTCTACATTTATTGTTCTCTGGAATAGCAGATACTGATGATGTGCACCTAAATGCAAGTTATATGCAACAGGCACTAATAGTTGTTTTTTTTTTGTGTACAGATGTGGCTTTAAAACCTTTCATGTTTCTGTATTTGTTTCAGTTCCTCTATGTATCTGGTCATACCTCAATGCCTATCTATTGTCACTTTACATATTTTGTTTTACAGTTTTAAAAGATATGTACACCCAAGAACAAAAATGTAATATGTTGCAGTTCTTAGATGTGGTGACTGAATTAGTTTGTTTTTGCAGACTAAGTAAATTTTTTGCAAGTACAGAGAAACACTTGCTGTCCTTGTAACTTCCTGTGTACAGAACTCCAATTACAAACAGTGTCATTCTCTTTCCCAGCCATCTTCTATAAACTAAAGAACACCTCCCCTCTGTGTAATATAGATGAGGATAGTTATTAAAGGACAATTAAGCCCTCATGTTTTTTTTGCATATATCCACTGCTACCAAGCAGTAGATATATGCAAAAACATTAAAAAAAGTTAGCAAAAAGATTCAAACTTACCTGTGTCTCCGCCGTGTGCTCCCATCCGAAGATCTGAAGATTCTCGGGCGGTCGCAAAGGATCATGGGGCGGGTGTATGAAGTAGAGATTTTCCACCGGGAGAAGAGGAGAGACACAGGGCAAGTCAATACAGGCAGCGTGCACCCGCACAGACTCCGTGGGGACAGGAAGGGTCAGGAAGAGAGAGAAGTCAGTGCTGGATCAGAGACCGGCACCAGCGCTGGAAGAACTCCTGAAAAATACTGGAAAGAAGAAGATCAGATCAAGAGGCATCATTTAAGGTAAGAAGCAGCCTAAGGTGACAATGCTGCTCCTCTATAAAAAACAGTACAGAGAGTGAGTGTCGTTAACAAGGACAAGAAGGGTGTTGCTGGCTTGATTACCAGGTGAAAAAAAGCCTTAAAAAAGAAAACTAATGCAGCCATGTCATCTAAGTACTGAAAAACTGAATTTTTTTTAATGCTTGGTTTTGGGTTTAGATGTTCTTTAACCAGTTGACATCCGCGGTGTTAAACCCCCTTCCCATCCAGGCCATTTTTCAGTATTCAGCGCTGCGGTACTTTGACTGACATTTATTCCGTCATGCAGCGCTGTACTGAAATACGGCAAGAGGTTAAAGTGGAGCTTTTCCTTCTTTTACTAAAAATCACATCAGCATGCAGCTGTGCATAAAAAATAATAGCCAGAGCGGTCCCTCACAGTACCTTTTTCTTCTGCCACAACATGTTCTCAGTCTTTTGTGTTGAATGACATTAAACATCATTTAACCTACTTGCTCTGAGCCCAGACCATCATGGACCCGCCCCGTAGCCTGCAAATGAACAATGAAACAGAAGTAGTCCCTTGTCAGCACATGAACTGCTTGGCTCCTCGTTCTGCGTCTTCCTCTTCCATTCAGCTCGTTTACAGAGCTTCATTAATTTGTGTCTTTTCTTTCTATATTGATTTCAGCTTTAAGTGAAGAAAAAATCTATCCAGTGGAAACACAAAAGCAATAAAACACTTTTTTAGTAGAAATAGGAATGGTTAAACCTCTGTCAGGTCTTCCTTGCTATATGTGCCCAAATGAAGCAGATCTTCTTTACTTCCTTCTCTGTTACCAGGACGGAACACTTTAAGGCCCCATTCACACTTGAGCTGAGCATCTTTGATCAAGTCTGTGGGCTTTTTTTTGAGCTTTTGTAGAGGTGTTTTTGAATGTGCTTGAGGCTTAGGCTTGAGGTTTTTTTTTTTATATTTTCTTTAGCCAATTAAAAGCTAGTTACTAGGCTAGAAAAACGAGTTATGCAGGCACTCCTATTAAAGTTTATTGGGACCAAAATGGTCAACCCTGCCTCAGAGCGATAGAACGCACAGATGTGAACAGGGGCCATTGAAAACAATTTACACATTGAAAAAAAATTGGCAGTCTTCTTTTGAGCGTCATAGCACTTAGGCATTCAAGATACAAAAGCTTAGGTGTGCACTACATTTTTGCACCTCAATGCATGGTATTGCACTATCAAGCATTGCAACGTGCAGTTGCTGGGGGGTGCGTTGGGGTGCCATCCAAATTAATAAAATATACGGTACCGCATGCTAAGTGTGTTGTGTGATAGCATGTTCTAAACTCATGGTATCATGTGACTGAAGAAGAACACTAAGAAAATCGAAAACTTACCCTTGCAGTGGGGCTACCCCCCACACTGCAAAGTTAAAGTGATATTAAAGTCAAAAGTATGTTAAGGTATTACAAATGCTGATTAAATCACTAACAATGAATGCTGCTCCTTGATGTTTAAAAGGTTTAGTTTCGTGCAGAATTAGCTGGTCCCCTGAGCACTGCTCCTGACTTCCTGTTTTGAAGTGACTCTTTTCTCAAGCAGAGCGCTAACCCTTGTATGCGTTAGTAAGCTGTGTGTGTCTCCACAAACACACAGACACAGCAAATCAAGCTGCTCCCCCCTGGGCCCCCTCTCCTCCCTTCTCCAAGCTAGTAGACGAACAGTTGCTGGAGTCTGCACTGTCCTCTGTGATCTTGTACTGGGCAGGAGGTTCAGGGAAACTGACCTTAGTGACATGGAAGCAGCTGTTACGTTTCTGTCCAAACACTCAGCTGTTTGAGTGTTTGGACAGAAATGTAAAGCAATGCTGTTCTGGGCAATGTATACAGTATTTGTTCTGGATTCATTATTTAAAAAAAAACATTTGAGAGTTTAATACTACTTTATAACTGGGTTCACACTTGGGCGTTCGTAATATGCTCGTTTGACGTGCGTTCCGGGCCGCGTGTTTTTACCGCGATTTGCGGTCAACGAAACGCGCGTTTACGGGGCTATCCAGCTGTATCCTAATGGATACGCGCGGAAAATAAGCCCCAAAGAAGCTCCTGTACTTCTTTGGGTGTAGGGCGTTTTTCAGCGCGTTCCTACGCGCTGAAATACGCCCAGGTGGGAACCATGCCCATAGGAAATAATGGGATTTCACTGGCTGGGCGTTTTACAGCACGTTGATCAGCGCTGTAAAACGCCCAGGTGTGAACCAGGCCTAAGTGCTAGTTTTGTCTAAGGGACTCAAATAAAGCAGATGTACTCACCTGAGCCTCAGTCCTTGGTTTGTGCAGCCTCTTCTCCCCTGGGCTCAGACAGTCTAAGAAGCGCTGACATCATCACATCTAATGAAAGTCCATTGACCTGCAGTAGACATGAGGACGTTGCGGGACATTCCATAGCCGAAGCAAAATGTAAGAGAGGTGAGCCTGACTGCCATGGGACCAAGGATCAGGTAAGTAAAACTGCTTTATTTGAGCCCCCTAGACAAAACAAGCACTTGAACCTTGCAGTGTGGGGGTAGCCCCACTGCATGGGTAAGTTTTTGATTTTCCAGGAGTTCTTCTTTAACGTAACACTATGGTGTGAACAGGCCCTTTAGTCAAATTTTGTCTCAAGTGCAAGTCCATTTATGCTTGATTGACTGCCGCTGAAGGTAGTTTACCTGTATCGTTTAATTTGCTCGGCCAAAGCTTTCGTTGATTCTTCCATATCTATATGAAATGTGATATATATATATAAAATGTAAAGCTTACATGCATTATACTGTTGGTCACATGTGCTGTCACTTTGGCTTTATTTACATTTCCTGACCTAGTGCATCTCTTCATGTCCGGGGTCTCAGTTAGGTTCTTACCACTTCCTCAGTTTCTCTGACATCTAATTTTTTGCATTTAGATAAGGTCTGGAGGTTAGCCCAGTATTATAGAGCACACATATGTGTCTCCTATTAACAGGAAATCCAGTTCACATACCCTTCCTGTATGTTGCAGTAGGACAGCTTTAAGCACAGCACCCTGTCTTGAGGCAGACAAACATGACATTTCAAGATACATTTTATTAATGTGTGTGTGTGTGTGTTGGAAAGAGCTCTTTGTATTTAAATTACAAGTCATAAGGCTCAGAATTGTAATACATAAGGGTAATTGTGCCAGTTTACGGACATTTTAGATATTCTTAACAAGTATTAAAACTTTTAAACAGGTCCTCAGTGATCTCTGAAGCTATGGCCACAATGAAGTCATTTCTCCTTAAAGTGACCCTGTCATTTCCATTTATAAGCTCTCTTACCTTTAGATGAAGACAGTAAATACTCACCTTTTCTAGTGCATGTGCCACAAAACTCTGAACCGGTTCCCTGAAGTATGCTGGAAAATGGAGACTTCTTGGGGTAAAACACTCTGTGGTACCCCACAGTTCTCACTGGCTCCTCTCTCTGATCTCACATCATTGCAGGAGAGAATGGTGATATGAAGTCTGCAGGATAAAATGTGCATACTGCAATTGCTATTTCATCTCCTACAGACTATGCAGCATTCAGAAGCAGGCAGTAGAAAGCTGGAAGTTGGGTGCTTTTTCAGGGGGTGTCAGAGACTAGACAGAAATTTATTGAAAGGCAGTCACCCAGCTGGAGTATTGCAAGATAAGGACTGTTAGTCTGCACAAAGGTATTGCTATTTCTTATAGCATATACAGATAACAATATTCATTCCACTTATGCTGGGCAAAAATTATTGCTTAAAATACATTTTTACTAAGCCTGGAGTTCAGCTTTAAAGTAGACTGGAATTCAAAAAAGATGAAGGAAACATTTCAGTGCTCATTTGAAAACATAAGATGAATAGTAATGACATGTAGTTAAACGCAGTTTTAGATTACATCATTTTAAAGAAATTGGAACAATAGTTTCTTGCCTGGTTGCTATAGGTTACTGTTGTTTGCTCATTGCCTTACTAAGTAAAGGAAGATAGAATTCAATTGCTCTGGATATGCACACCGTGGGGTGTATTTATAATCAATTTGCAGAGCCATTTGCCCTCCAAAATTGCGTCTACATTAGTTCTGTGTAAATAGATGCAAAAATAAATTTGCATATTTTCTTTCCAGGACAAATGCAATATCAGACAAATTCTGCATTATGGCCACTAGATGGGGAGCATAGGAAAGGAGTATTTATTTCCAATGCTCCACAGCTTCATCTAGCAGCCATTATGAGGTATTTTCCTTCTATTACATCTGACCTAGAAAGAGAATATGCTAATATTTGTTTTTGCCTCTATTCGCACAGAACGAATGTATATACAGTTCCGCAGGGCACATGGCTCTGCAAATTGCTTATAAATACTTCCTTAAATGAGGTCATGCATTAAGCTGATCTTTCAGCACACAAATATGAATGACTGAAATGACTAAGAAACACTTAATCATATCACTCAGCTCTTGCGTAATACCTCTGTTTTACATAATCAATCTGTTTTGTCCTGCTATATTTGGTGTTCAGTTTGATTCACAAAATTGTCCATTAAAACAGCATTTTGAAGTAGTTGAACAGTGGCCAAGACATCCAGATAGCAGTAAAAGCCTTTTTGCTCATCACGGATGGATCTCAGCTTTTAAGTTAATTACAGAGGGACAATATCTTTTCTGTTAAATGACCTCTGATACATAAAACTTTAACTTGAATTTTATGTGTAGCATCCCCCTTTCTCGGTCAGTGATATCCCAATGCAGGATAACACTACCATTGGCTCCAAAGGGGTGAGCTACAGTAAAAGAACTAATGGGTCTCTCTGTGTTTCCTCTGTAATGAACCTCTATAATAGATCCACAGCACACCTTAAGATCTAGGGTCGGTTGCTATGGGTTACCGTAACTCCGAAATCTTTGTCTATTGGTAATTTCACTCGCTTTTCCAAAAGTAGCCATATTCAGGAAAAAAGTAGTATGCTTGCAAATATAACCTCCTATCTTTTGCCTCTCTTTTGCAGTCCATTTTAAGGGCTATACAGTCAGTTTACATTTCCTTCTGCTCCCTAATTATGAGTATCGTGAAACCTCTGCATCTGGAGCATGTGCCCAAGGAGGCTGCTAAATGGGTGAACCAGATGACAGGTAGCAGAGCCAGAGCTGGTGGCACTGACATGGAACCTGTCTAGACATGTGTGATTCGTTTCGGAAAGATTCGTTATTTATTTTCGGAAATTCATACATTCTGATGTATCCGAATTTCTGAATGACAGAAATAACGAATGCAAATTAATACAAATTTCCGATAACAAAAATGTTGGATGCAAATTTATTTCCCGAATGAAGTTTTATTGTGTTAAGCATCAACTTAAAAAAAAAAAAAAATCAAAATTTTCGTTAGCTGTACTATGTACGAATTTTGGTTACGAACAAATTTTCATGCATACTACCGCTAACGGAAATTCGAATTTTATCCGAATCCCTAAACGAATTGACTTTCGGACCCGAATCCCAAAAAACAAATTAACGAAAAATCAGAATGAAAACTAAACAAAACGAATTTTGTGCCGTTGCACATGTCTAAACCTGTCCTCTGAGTAAAATCTGATACCAATGATATTTACCACAAATATAAGTGGGCACTTCATGACTGACCACTGTAAGGGCGTACAGTACTTCACCACTAAGCACCAATGTAAGAGAGGATTTTGCCACTGCCCATTAGGGTAAAGGGGGCACATCCCCATTATGTTTTTTACTGACCATCAATGAAGACAACACATCACTACTGACCACTCAATTGGGGGCGGTCGTGACGTCACGGCCGGCTCCGCCCAGTTGTTATTCATTGGCCAGGACCTGCTAGAAGACTCTAATAGGTGCCGGCCAATAGGAAACAGGTGGGCGGAGCTTGCTGTCACTGCTAGCCCTACCCAATTGTTTTTTCATTTTTTTGTAATCTTTATTTATTTTTTTAATTCAATATTTATTTACATTTAAAAAATCTTATTTCACATTTTTTTTAGTTTGTTTTTTTAACTTTTTTTCATTCTGCTCGGTACCACCAAGGTACTGAGCAGAATAGCTGAGCCGAATGCCGCTCGCCGGCATTCGGCTATTCGCTTATTGCCTTTCGGCCCCTATGTGAATAGGGGCGAACGGCAGTGAGTAGGCTGCCAGAGCTTCCGCTCAGCCGATCCAGATGTTGGATCAGCTGAGTCGAAGACCTTCTGCACTTCGGCTTAGCTGAACATGGCCGAAGTATGGCTGATTTCAGCCGCTTCTCCTCCCTGCAAGCCGCATCTCCCCGCCTCGCAGACTCGCCGCGGCCTGCCCATTCACGATCGGCACAATGAAGGAAGAGCAGGCATATGGGGGAAGGCAGCTGCCAGACAGGCCCACAAGCTGCTCGGGTAAGCCTGCATTCTCCTCCCCCCTTCCCAACATGGTGCTGTATTAATGTATTGCTGGGGTAGTGGGATTTGTAGTCCTCTAGCTGGTGGTATTCTGCAGTGTGCTGTATAATCATTATACCGTGCAATGCAGAATACCAGCAGCTATAGAGGAATACAGCAAATTACAGCAATAGTAAATTATATAATGTGTGCTGTATAATGTACTATCGCTGGGCTTTGAAGTCCTCTATAGCTGGTGGTATTCTGCAGTGTGCTGTATAATCATTATACCGTGCAATGCAGAATACCAGCAGCTATAGAGGAATACAGCAAATTACAGCAATAGTAAATTATATAATGTGTGCTGTATAATGTACTATTGCTGGGATTTGGATTCCTATATTGCGGGTGGGATTCTGCATTGCGCTGTTTAATCATTATACAGCACACTGCAGAATACCACCAGCTAGAGGACTACGAATCCCAGCAATAGTACATTATACAGTGCAACGCAGAACAACACCAGCTACAGAGGACTACAAATCCCAGCAATAGAACATTATATAATTTACTATTGCTGTAATTTGCTGTATTCCTCAATAGCTGCTGGTATTCTGCATTGCGCTGTTTAATCATTATACAGCACACTGCAGAATACCACCAGCTATAGAGGACTTCAAAGCCCAGCGATAGTACATTATACAGCACACATTATATAATTTACTATTGCTGTGATTTGCTGTATTCCTCTATAGCTGCTGGTATTCTGCATATTGTACTATATTGCACACCACACTTTTTTTTATTTCCACCGCTCCAGGCTTGCTCCTGTGATGGACTACAATCTCAGTACAAACTAGTAGTCCATCACTGGAGCCATTTTTAAAATCCGATTAACCGATTAATCGAACTTGATAATCGGCTGACTAATCGATTTTGAAAATAATCGTTAGCTGCAGCCCTAGTTCTCTGTATTGAATTTCCCTTTGGAATGCAAGGGAGGGTTGGGAGATTAATATTAACAAAATTAACCCTGTTTGTTCTGTGCTGGCCGATTTCATTATCAGTTGTAAACTAGATTTGAAAACTGTCTGTCCTAACAAAGGGTTAAAGATGTAGAACAGAGGTAAGCAAACTCCGGCCCTCCAGCTTGATCTACAAATCCCATGTGGTATGATTGAGATCCTGTGGAATCTGAGGTTTCAAATTAAAGATCCACAGGGCCTCATGTTGCAACAGATTCCTATGCACATCTGCTCCGCTAGGATTATGTAGCACCATCTTCACTCCATAAAATGAAAAAAAGCATGTTTGCAAAATGATGAGACACTTTATAAACCTGGAGTGATTGTGGATTAATACTACTGCAGTAGTGCTCAACAGTCCCGATTCTGAGGTGTTGTGTGCTAAATCCAACATATTGAATATGACATTCATTGCATTGAAGCATACACTCAGTGACCACTTTATTAGGTACACCTGTTCAACTGCTTGTTAACACAACTATCTAATCAGTCAGTCACATGGCAGCAGCTCACTGCATGATGGCAAGGAGACATGGTTCAAATCGAGCATCAGAATGAGAAAAAAAGATGATTTAAGTGACTTTGAACATGGGATGGTTGTTGGTGCCATACAGGCTGGTCTGAGTATTTCAGAAACTTCTGCTCTACTGGAATTTTCACGCACAGCCATTTCTAGGGTTTACAGAGAATAGTCTGAAAAAGAGAAAATACCCAGTGAGAGACAGTACTCTAGGTGAAATTGCCTTGTTGATATTAGAGGCCATACTAGAATGGCCAGACTTGTGCAAGCTGATAGAAAGGCAACAGTAACTCAAATAACCACTCGTTACATCCGAGGTATGCATAAGAGCATCTCTGAAAGCACAACACATCCAACCATGAAGCAGGTGAGCTACAGCAGAAGACCACACCGGGTGCCACTCCTGTCAGCTAAGAACAGAAAACTGAGGCTATAATTCACAAGCGCTCACCAAATTTGGACAATAGAAGACTGGAAAAACGTTTTCTGGTCTGATGAGTCTTGATTTCTGCTGCAACATTCGAATGATCAGGTCAGAATTTGCCATAAAGAGCATGAAAGTATGGTTCCAACCCGCCTTGTATCAACAGTTTAGGCTCATAGTGGTAGTGTAATGATGTGGGGGATATTTCTTTGGCACACTTTGGGCTCCTTGGTACCGATGCAGCATTGTTTAAAGTATTTTTAAACCCTAATTAAAGAAAAGCATATAGTCCTGCAGACCTCAGCATATACAATGTATGCATGTCTGCTTTTCTTTTACTTATGTGGGCACTTTCATTTCCTTATCTGAATATTGTCTCTTCCCTGGTTGCTATTTTCATGTGGCTCCGTTCCCTTACAAAGTATCATGGAGCCACCTTTGCATGCACACTCCCGGATGCCACAATGGTTAAGTCTCTTTATGTCCACAGAAACAGCCCCAGCGGCAAGTCACTTCCCTGCTCCTTCCCCTCCCTGTGCTGTCCTTGGTGCACTGCATAGTAAAGTGCATGTGCCTCCCTACTCGTAACTTCAGGGAATTGACGCTCTGCAACCTGGAGCCAGCGGCGGCAAAACGTAAAGCCTGTAAGTGTGTGTGCACAGATTTAAAGCCAATAATTTCCTGGTCGAATGTTTACCTGCTGGCTAGGAATGCATTAGGTTAAAAAACGGTCTGTGTTTAATACTACTTTAAATGCCACTGTCTACCTGAGTATTGTTGCTAACCATGCCCATCCCTATATGACCACAGTGTACCCAACTTGTGATGGCTACTTCCAGCAGGATAATGCGCCATGTCATTCATCTCAAACTGGTTTCTTGAACATGATAATGAGTTCACTGTGCTCAATTGGCCTCCACAGTCACCAGATCTCAATCCAATAGTGCGCCTTTGGGATGTGGCGGAATGGGAGATTCGCATCATTGATGTGTAGCCGACAAATCTGCAGCAACTGCGTCATGCTATCATGTCAATATGTACCAAACTCTCTAAGGAGTGTTTCCAGGACCTCGTTGAATCTATGCCACAAGGAATTAAGGCAGCTCTGAAGCTTCTGAAGTGAAAAGTACTAGCAACACCTAGTCTTTCTGCTGGGACAGACAGAGTTTGCTGTTGAAAAAAAAACCTTGCAAAGACCTGCTACACAGTTATACAGGATCTAAACGGTAATAAATATATATATATATCTATAGATATATCTATAGATATAGATATATATATATACATGGGTATGCTGTGTGGATAGGAAAACATAAACACATATGTCGAGTTTTCTCAATTTGCACTGCAAGAGTGGAAATTCACTTTAGGTACAGGTTAGGCTGCTGTGAAATACATATTACATGTCAATGAATATAAAATCTATTTGTCTATGCATTGGTCTATCCATCTGTGTATCTGCCATTTAAGAAGAGCATACATATTGTACATTATTGCTGACAAAAGACATTTTGAATTAGTGTGTCTTTGCCATAATTAGTTTCTATTTATAAATCTTCTGCTCAGCCATATTCCTATGCTCCTCTGCTTCATATAGCGGTGGAAATGCCAAGTGAATGACATTCACCCATGCTATGGCTGGGTGGAAGAATTGTAAAATGACCCCCAAGTGACATGCCCCAGGTTATCCTGAGCCTTATCAGTACTTGCATAGTAGTAGTGTAGCTTAATTCAAGTGAAGCTGCCAGAAAATACAATCCCACTATTACAGTTGCCTATTAGCAATACCTACAAGGTGGGAATGCATTATAGTTTTACCTTGACAGTTATTAATAAACAGTCCACGGTGTGTCCTTGCATACCTAATTATAATCAGAAGGTTAGTCAATAATATAAGCACAAGTTCAGGGTTTTGTCACACTATGTCTCATCTCCAAACCTGACAGTCCAAGATTTAAAAGGGATATATATCAATCACTGGAGCCTCTGGAACCCAAAGTAACTCCGCTCTCCTAGGATCACCTCTTTCATGCCGAACCTTTCCATGTTTTATTGCTCATTAGCCAGCTTAGAATATTGTAAATGTGTAAATAAATGTACAGTATATGAGTAAATAAATGTAAATTAGTAAAAATTAGATAACTGTATTTTTACTGCTCTTGGAAAAACTTTATCATGGCCTCCTATAGGCACAAGCCTACTGTGCCTAATGATAAATGCATTTGTTTTTCTGCAAGTAAAGTGGTTAGTTTGATCATTTACCCTACCTGCTTGGTATTAATTAATGGAAAGGGTATAGATCTAGCTTAAAAAATAAGTTCCTAATCATTTAGGTTTAGACAGACCGAACTCGAAATGATCAAATCACGATGAATGCTCCAATATGAATACTTGTAAAATGAGAAAGAGACATATGTTTCCTTATTGCTATTTATGAAGCTATACATTTGAAGTTCAATGGAAGGGAGGCTTCTGAAGACATTGATAGTGGCATTGATGACACTCGCCAAATCATGAGCAGATCAATTTTGTTTACCACCAGCTTTGTGTATGCAGAAATGTACCAGAAGAATTTTCAGTTCTTATGAACGGGAAAGTCTTTTAACACATTTTCATGACAGGTTGATTGGCTAGGTGAGCGAGCAGTAGAAGCATAAAACATTGAATATAGTAGAGTGGCTGTCCTGTTTTTACACTTTCATGGCATCACTTCTGTATGAGCATAACACATCCAGAAAAATAAGGACTTTATTCCTTAATTTATGACACTCAGTGAACACATGCAAAACATTGCCTTATGACCCTGTGTCCAGCGGCACATCCTTCACATACCACAAACACAGCCAATATGCATGCAGCTGTATTGAGCTCACCCACCTGGCTTCTGTTAAGCTGGATGACTAAAAACATAAACACTTATATTATCTCAAATTCAGAAATATTAACTTTAATATAGATCATATCCTGCTAATTGCCTATAAAACAACTGACAATTTTAACATATATAAGTGTAAGGTGCACACAGTTCTTCCAGTATTTTATATTCAGACCAGGCATTGTTATTTTCCTCCAATTGCAAAACTTGGAAAAGAAAATGAGAAATGTGACAGTGACAGATAGTTGTAGAAAATCAAAGGGAAGAAGAGTCACACCTGTAGTCATCAGCAGTGGAGGACATCCATTCATCTAAAATTAATCAAAGCGCTGGTCAATTTCTGCCCTGTGTTCTTATAAGATACACAATGTATTGCAACTTCTCCTGACATCTTTGAAGACCTGCTGTGTCTCATTGATGAATTTTATATTTGTCTTCAGTCTTCTTCCAATCCTCGTTTTATCATCTTTCTCTCTGTACTTACCCCATAGCATCATGTCATAAGCCACAAATGTCACAGTAAAGATCTGAGTCCTAAAATCAATTCAATTAGTGATTTGTAAGGCTTCATCATGGCATTCGCTATAAACATCTTAGTGTAATTAAAATGAGAGCATGGAAATGCAACAATAAATTACCATGAGCTTGCCACCAGACCTTCTTTGTATTTTGATTGTGTATTCCAGCACTCATTTTATTGGTCCTGTTCTAGATGGATTTATCTAGGTTTGACGTCAAGAAATTCACGCAGTTCATTTGTCAGTTTTCCAAGAATTGAATACCATTGACAGGATGACTGATTTTCATTGGAGGTTTTTGGGATATGACACAATGACATGTCTGGGGACCATTTAAAAGTCAGCTCATCTGAGAGAGACACATTCAAATCCCAAGTCCTCTGCAAGGTTCCATCAACCTAAGGAGCAGTATGATGGATAAAGCCACCTCCGTTCACCTCTGCCTTGGGACATTAACTTTCTTGTTAATGATTTCTGTTCATTCAGCTCAAGGGAAGCCTTATATATTGCAAGGTAAGCAAATATACAACACTGTTTAATGTTGTGCCACCTCCTATCATACCATACCTCATTCATGTAGAAACATATTGTTATTTTACATGCATGCATATATGTATGTTAAAAATATAATAAAAGGAAAGATATTACTGTACTTTTATATTAGTTTCAAAGAGCTGTACACCTTCAGTGAAGAATTGTAAAATACACATGCTTAAGTTGAGTATACCATGAAAATCAATTAAATTTACTCTGTTGATGTCACACCAGCACAAGGTGAGTTCTAATTTTTGCTATAGGTTTCTGCACTTAGAATAAGAGCAAATAGATCTATCATCACTACTTATTTTACTGATATTGTATCTCTTAGGAAACTATTATACTGAAATATATTATTACCTAAATACCTTGACTGATTACTATTTATCAGCAGGAGAACTTACAACAATAACATTTTCTTTACAAAATATGTATTCATCACATCTGCTGGAAATGCATTCCTAAAATAGATTTTAAAACGTAATATCTCTTAAGTCTAGGTTCAATACATGCCAGTTTAGGTCATGATTTCTATTTGTTTTCTCAATCTTTGTCTATTTTTTTCAAGAAAGTACTTCCTTTCAGAACATGACCCATTTCAAGTTAGTCTTTGTAGCAAATTTCAACCTGGTTTAGTTCCATACTTCTTGTTTGGCATTTAGGCAGCATATACAGTACCAGTCATGATATACAGTCTGTACGAGCGAAAGAACCCCAATGACATTTTTACCTGTGGTAATAATAATAACGTAAAATATATCAGCACCTATCCCATAATTACTGAAACTGAATACTCGCTCAGCATAGAGAATAGGGAACCAGATGCACTCTAGTGCATTCCACAAAGACAAATAAATACTACAAATGTAATAATATTTGTAGATAATTATTGATCAATCACATAATTTCTTCATAACAGTTATATTATTAGAAATGTTGGTATGATTGGTTTTATGGCCCATAACCACCATTCAGGCACAAACCATCCCTATTAGTTACCCCTTAAAAAACGGACTGATAACTATGGACACAGTACCTAGTAAAGAGATTTTGAAATGTTGATAAATAAGGCAAACTGTGCCTCTTTCCCCTTTCTAAGGGAATTTGACTGAGGGTTTAGAAACATTTACTCTTTAGAGATCACTACCATGCCTGACAAATAGGGAAAGCACATATATGCAACTGTAACCTCACTTTAGTGGAAATGCTAATTTTAGAATGCATCAAGGTTCAGTAGCAATAGAAGTAATTGCAGAACATTGTTAAATGACATGAGTTATTAGTCCTTAGTTATTGTTGTAAACAGTCACAAGTAGTATACCTGCTTAATGGGGATTTGAAAATGTCACGCTGCACACAGCAATTTAGCATCAGTTCTGTCATACAAGAAAGTATCCAATGTCAAAAGAACAGTTGCTGCTGTTGTCATGCTTAATGCTGTTATTATGATTAGTTATAGTAATAGCAGTAGTAGTATCAATTATATTGCATTGTTCTTTGTACAATGGCAACGTTTAGTAAAGACATTTACAAGATATGATTGATCATTGAATTCAGTCCTTTTCCCAGAAGAGCTTGCAATTTAATTAGCCTATAACTGTTTCTTCACTTAGCCCGGATATCACATGGCACATGCACAAGACACGTAGGCCGGCAATTCATTTGTTTAATTTCAGATTGTTCTTTCTTTTGGGTTTTGTTTCGTTATTTGGATTTGGATCTTTCGAAACTTCGTTGTAATTTCAGGCCGGGTTCTCTGATTGGCCAGAAAACAGACACATATCCGCTTTATTTTTATTTAGAACAAAATTCGAATGATCCAAAATTTCATTAAAAGAACATTCAAATTCGTTTGCATCCAGCCTAATTGGAATTTGGAAATTCGGATGCATCCAAATGTATGAATCCACAAAATGTTGTCCAAATTTGCATTCAGAAAAAAATGACATTTACATCTCTAGTATGCACATGGTGATGTCTGTGGCCTTCGCAAAGCCCTTATATTGTACCAGATAGCTCTTCAACTGGTGTGCACACCTGGCTTCCTGGCTATATACTTCCAGTAATTAATATTTTTTCATTGAGCTTGCTCACATGATTGACTACAATCTCAATTCAAATTAGTAAATGTGAGATTGTAGTCCATTATCAGAGTGAGCTTGGAGTGGTGACTACTTTACAACACACACAGGGTCCATGGGGAACAAAAGTAGCCACCCTCCAGAAGGAAGGACAGTGTCAGCACCAATTCAGAGCTGAATGATACACAAATAAGATACATTTTTGTTAATAGTTATGGTACTTGAATACATTATTAAGATTT
The DNA here is from genome assembly GCF_000935625.1 of Nanorana parkeri. NCBI lineage: Eukaryota > Metazoa > Chordata > Amphibia > Anura > Dicroglossidae > Nanorana > Nanorana parkeri. Next base: position 212,224 of record NW_017306334.1, read on the forward strand.
ACCTCCTGAGGTTAGTGTCACTTTAATGCTTTTTTTGTGCATTTCTCATTGCTTACTGCGTCTTGTTGCATGAATTTCAGAAATGCCATGTCTAGACAAAACAATGATTAGATATATACTGCAAATGAAGAAACTGAACAATCAAAATACATATAAACCTTTCTACTTAAATGGTATTGTGACGGGGGATGTGGGGTGACACAGAACACACACAGAGACCAAGAGTGGTTTTTAGGACCCTTGACCAGAGGGTTCTTTATTAGGGGTTATCAACATTAGGATACAGCAAGTGTAGGAGCAATCCTGGCAAAACGAAAGGCTAAAACAGCAAGGGATAGCAAGGGTAAAGTCCAGGGGCACAGGGCAGCAATCCAGATGGAGTCCAAGGACACAGGGCAGCAGTCCGGGCACAGCAAAGGGATAACAGCAGCAGGGCACAGCACAGTTGGAATCCAGGGACACAGGGCAGCATTCCAGGCGGAGTCCAGGGACACAGGGCAGCAATCCCGGCACAGCAAAGGGGTAACAGCAACTAGGAACGACAAAAGAGGGTCACAACTTAAACTTAAGGCATCAGGTCAGTCCGCAGAAGAGGCATCCACATGGGATGGTAAGGCAGGAGGCTGTCTGTAGAGCTAGTCTGTGGAGTCTCTTCACTGTTCGAGCAGGACAACAGTTCACAGCTAGTAAGGCACTACAAGTCCCAGTAGTCCCTGAACACACATTCAGCTAGATGTCCCAGCAGTCCTCATCTTCTTCTAGTCTCTTTCCAATGAGACCCTCCAGTCATGAGTATCTAACTCTGAAGTAAAAAGAAGCTCTCGCTACTCTGAGCACAAGGCTGTTAATTGTCCCTGGAGTCTTAGCATTCTGCTACCTGAGACCAAATGGCCAGTGACAAAGAGTCTAACTTTGTCCTGGTTTAGGATACAACATCTCCTGTGCTTCCTGCTGAGAGGAGCCTGATCTCCAAACCCCCCTGTGTGAAGGACTGCATGGGTAAATTATTTAGATCAGCCGACTGATTAACGTGAGGCCTTTTGAACACTGGTTCTTGGAGGTTGTTAATTTCCAAACACATTTAATATTTCAAAGCTAATATTTCTGATCTACGTTACAGGTATCTTTCTTCCTATCTATTGATATTTGTACTGCACTTCCTAGGAAAATGTTTCTTAACTCTTGCAGATACCCCCACACTCATTTTGGTCTAGGTGCAAAAATAAAAAAGTTGTACTCCATCTGAACCTCAGAGCTGGCTTACTTTTAGATGCGCATTCCAGCGTCTAGACCACTCCGCAGCAGCAGTCTAAGTTTCCAGAGGCATCACGTTCTATACATAGTGTATAGGATGTTAGAATGCTGAGAGACATACCACCATAGGGTATGGGGAGAGGGATCAAGGGAGTGGTGTAGGAGCCAAGCGACTCCAAAGTTCGGGTGAGTATAACTTTTTTATTTTTGCACCTAGAGAAAAATGAATACTCAACCCTTGCAGTGCAGGTGCAGCTCCTCTGCAAGGCTTCAATTTTTTTCCTGGAGTTCTTCTTTAAGGACACTAAGGAGGTCTTGAGGCCTGGAGTTCTTTAATGTCACAAAAGATAAGGCAAACTTTTAAAAAAACCTATTTGTTATTACATTTTTATCAGTATACTATCCTTGTATATTCATAGATAATGAACTGTTTCCAGAGAAAGAAGATATCAATCACCAGGATATGTTATTGACACTTCTCCTCAATAAACACCTTCCAATGAGGAGACCTTCACATTTTGGTAAGAAGAGACATCTCTACAATAAAGTTTAAATAATGATGACTACATCGTAACAGTAATACAGCATATAAAAAAAGATATAAAAGAATATTAATAGTATATTAGTATGCGAGACACCTAAACCACCCACCATAGTAATGTGGCCTATGTAAAACTAATAAGCGGTATAGAACTGGGGACGTGGGTTATGAAGGATTTCTTTGTTTTACAACCTAGTGGACAATGGGGAAATTACATTTGTGCTTTTCTGGCTTTATGAGTGAAAATATTCCATAAAAAAATAACCCCTATAGAAGGGGCAGGCAACACTGGAACCCCAGCTGTGCTCAAACTACAAATTCCATCATACGCCTGCCTCTGGGAGTCATTCCTATGGTTGTCAGAGCTTTGAAATGTCTCATGACAACCATAGGCATAGCTCCCAGAGGAAGAGGCATGGTTGGATTTGTAGGTTGCCTACCCCTGCCCTATAGTGTTAACTGCAGCACCATTCTGTGTGTTAAATGACTACATTTTAAGGTGTATGCATTGCAGCCTCATTGAAAAATCATGAAAAATGCATATTATTTTTACTTATATATTGATTCTATGTATTTATATATTTATTTTTATCAGTGCCAATATATTTCATAAATGTTAACAGGAACTATACATTAGTCCATGCCACCGAACGAGCATAAACTAGAGTCAATTTGGGCAGAACAATTAATCTATCATGTTTTTTGCTATTTGCACTTGGGTTGGGGTTGGGACAGGATTAAAATACCTACAGGCAACCACAGAGAGAGTAAACTAGTACTAGCCATTTGTCCTGTCCTGCGTGAACGTTCTGTGTGAATGGAGGAAAAAAACCAAATGTCCTGAAAGGAGAAAGAGTTAATTAATTATTCATGTATTAATTTC
>NW_017306334.1:215135-215799 GCF_000935625.1 Nanorana parkeri
ATTGGGACTTGGGTTGGGGTTGGGACAGGATTAAAATACCTACAGGCAACCACAGAGAGAGTAAACTAGTACTAGCCATTTGTCCTGTCCTGCGTGAACGTTCTGTGTGAATGGAGGAAAAAAACCAAATGTCCTGAAAGGAGAAAGAGTTAATTAATTATTCATGTATTAATTTCCTTGTTCATTCCCGGAGCTGTGAGGCTAACAAAGGATACAGGAATGGGCCGGCATAAGAATAGAATAGCTTACACGTCCTCAGTATATTTCCTTTCCAAGTCAAATGTAATATCACACAAATACTGCATTATGGCCACCAAATGGAGCTGAAGAGCATATGAAATAAATACTTCTTCCCTATGCTCCTCAGTGCCATATACTAAGAACATTCCTTTTGTCCACATTCACACAGAATAAACATTCACAGAGTTATGCAGGATGGCTGGGTGTGTTAATTGTTTATAAGCACACCTCCTAGTGTCTCCTTTCAGCTTTCTTTAAAAAAAAAAAAAATGATTGCCTGACTCCTTTCCACCAATATTTACATTCTCCATGAGGGGGGCCCAGTAGAAGTCCTGGGACCACTGCCTCATTTCCACCTCATCCATTAGCTGCCACCCCAAGTCAGGTAAGACAGAGGCTCTGATTAGCTGCACCAGAAGAAGCA
>NW_017306334.1:215878-235788 GCF_000935625.1 Nanorana parkeri
TTTTTATGCTATATCCACTTTAAAACACTGTCCTGCCCGTTATATATGAAAAATATATTATTGTGTCATTTTACAGAGATGGAGCTGGAGAGCAAACTGGAGCAACTGGAACAGGTGTGTAAATGCATTTCTTCAAGTCTCTTTCATCCCATGCACATGTACAATGAAACAAAACAAGAAATAAAAAATAAAATAAAAAAATTACACATATATATATACACTGGGGGTCCCCGGTTCGAATCCCAGCCGGGTCACTATCTGCATGGAGTTTGCATGTTCTCCCTGTGCTTGCGTGGGTTTCCTCCGGGTACTCCAGTTTCCTCCCACACTCTAAAGACATGCTGGAAGGTTAATTGGCTCCTCTCTAAGTTGGCCCTGTATGTATGTGAGATAGGGACCTTAGATTGTAAGCTCCTTTAGGGTAGGGACTGATGTGAATGTGCAACTATGTAAAGTGCTGTGTAAATTGTCAGCGCTATATAAAATACCTATAATAATAAAATGAACTAGGATCACACTAATCCAGCACGTTGTTAATCTCACATGCCCCACTCAATATGGCCGCCGCTTGAGTGGGGCAATTTAGAATAATAACGTGCTGGATTAGTGTGATCCTAGTTCATTTTATTACTTCATTGCTGTGCTGTATGTGTATAGGCCAATGCCTTCGCTGGCGCTCGTGCAGAAAGTTTCTTGGGCAAACTCACCGGCCGTTAGCCGATGGAGTCACTTGGGGAAGGGGGGAGGAGTCCGCTGACGTCGATGTCCGTGACATCACCGGATCACCGACGGGACTCCCGGCAGCCGGTGGAGAGATGAGTATTTTCATTAGCGATCAAAAAAATGTTAATCGATCAAAAAGATTAACAATTAATCGAGAAATGAATCGTTAATTTGCACAGCCCTACTTTATTGTAAGGTATTATAAGTGTATTTCTACTCCAAGCTGCCACATTAATAGAGGCTATCCCTTATGCATTTTTAATAAGAATAAACTATGACACATTTTTAAAAAAATAATTTAAATGAGAAATAAGTAAAAAAATCATACAAGCAATATATATCCCAATTAAATAAAGCTATATAAAAATCATGTTTTCTTGACTCAGCTGGAAAAACTAAAAGAACAACTTCTGGAAGAAAAAAGTGGTGATATGAACTACCCCATGGAAAGGCTTTCACCCTCACACCACAACAAACGAGGTAGGTCATATTTTTGCTTACTGGCATAACTGGGGATGATTTACTGCAAATGATAACTTAGTAAATAAGGTGAAGCAATGGTCACTTTGAATACCGAACCACGTGTAAGGGAGATGACACGTGCAAGGGAGATGACACAAACCCTCAGAACTGTATTTTTTTCTTGCACGTGACTGGATTTCACTTAGGGCCCATCTCAACTAGCTGCACGCTAAAATGATCAGTTTTAACATGCTGGCTAGTGTCCATTGTATATTGACGATGGAGTGGCTGGTGTTGCATTGTTACAACACAAGGCACTGCTTACTATTCTCTTTTTAATCATATTGAAATGTAAAAGTGATCTATTCCTATGCACCACAGCTTAGCTTCGGTGTCAAAATGGATGGGGACTTCAGGTGAGCTTGGATGCATTGTCCGCACTATTCTGCAACACACTGAAGCCTACTTTAGGGCAGGATTGCAGTGCGATCAGGGCACATAGAACACAATTGTATTCTATGTGTCCTTGCGGAGACTGGCATTGATGAAGTGCAGAAAGATGTAAGTCAGCAAACACAGCAGTTGTTTTATAAAGAATTTGCACGGCCATTCACCCCATAAATATCTGTGAACATTCATCCTGTGCGTATATTTTTCCTTTACAAGTATTTAACAACCACTTACAAAGTCATCCACAACTCTGCTGCTGGCTATATCTCCAACCTCGTCTCAATGTATCACCCTAATCATCCCCTCCACTCCTCCCAAGACCTCCTGCTCTCTAGCTTCCTTGTCAACTTCTCCCATGCTCGCCTCCAGGACTTCTCTAGAGTCTATCCCATCCTTTGGAACTCCCTACCCCAACCTGTCTGGCTATCTCCTACTCTGTCACTGAAGACTCATCTCTTCAGGGAAGCCTATCCCGCCTCAGCCTAATCATTAAACTATCACTTTCTCATCCACAGCTACCACCTCTTGTATCACTTGCCCCTTCCTTTTTTGATTGTATGCTTTCAGAGGCAGGGCCCTCCTTACCATCTTGTCTTGATTTGTATTTTAACTCTATTGTCTGCCTTGTATTGTAAAGCACTATGCAAACTGTTGGTGCTGTATAAATCCTGTATAGTTGGGGTTGCCACATGTCCAGTTTTCACCCAGACGGTCCGGTTTTCGAGTCTTGTGTCTGGATGTCCAAACACCGGACACAAGACACTCAGCGCAGACACCGGCACTTTAAATTTTTTGACAGATGCAGCTGCTGAGGTCTCCAGCAAGCGCGATCTTGGGCAGCCGCATCCGCCTGAGACCGGATCTTCCTCTGTGCTGCGGACGCCGGTAAACAGGCACAGGGTGCCCGCACATCGCCTTCTCCTCCTCTTCCTCTGGCTCCCTGACACCATGCTGCCCGCCTGCGGACCACATCCCAGACAGTCCACCTGAGAGTGCGCACACTACACATGAGAGTAAATAAAAGTAATTCACCGGCACACACTTGAAAGGTTTTTAAAGTACCGTACCCTATGACAGTATGTGACATTGGGTATTGAATAAACATATCAATACTTTAAAAACCCTTCAAGTGTGTGCCGGTGAATTACTTTTATTTACTATTGTGAGAATGGCAACCAGATGGCGGGGTTAGCGTCAATTTTTTTTACTGTTTCTTTATTTTTTTTCAAACTTTTTTTATTTAATTATTTCTTCTTATTTTTTTATTTTTATTTCATTATTTTTTTATCAATTTAATTTATTTTAGATTTTTATTTATCTTATTTACTTTTTTAATAATAATTTGTTTCTTTTTTTACTTTTTAATTACCTTTTTATTTGTTATTTTTATTTATTAAAACATTTTTTAATCAATTAAATGTTTTTTTCACCTAACTTTATTGCTATCACACAGGAGAAAATAATCCCCTCTCCTTGTCATGGGCACTAGAGTGTCCAGGTTTCAATTGAAGAAAAGGTGCCAACCCTATGTATAGTAATAATACAAGTGTAATTGAAAAACTGATTTTCTGATTGTAATATCACATGAAGACCACCAGATGGAGCCAAAGAAGCATGGAAAATAAATTAAATATTTCCATTCGTACTGCAAATTCATTATAAATCAACCCCATAATGTGAATGGGGTCTTAGTGAGTTTCTTATTTCTCTTGCACATGATTGGGTATTTAAAGTGAACACAAATTCGCCTTTTTTACTAAGATTAGTGAACATTCCCTTTGCAGACTGAACCTCCTTTTCCCTGACAGCTCCATGGCAGCACACAAATGGGACCATCCCATTTGTGCTGCCATGGAGCTAGTCAGGAAAGGAAAATTGTGGTAAGTATGAAATACAATTTTCCTGTTTTTTTTAATGGTTTTCCTCTTAATGCAGTTTAGAGTTGTTCTGGCTATTTCTGAGATACTTCTAGGCAACCTTACCATGTTGATATTTACCACTGCAAAGAGTGTTGAGTCTTTTCTTGGCATTACATTTTATAAGCTAGAATTCTGTGCGCACATATACATTGTTTATTTTCATGGTTCAACTCTTTGCTTTTTATTGTGCAGAATTGTATTCATGCCTTCATTGTTTTTCTTCTTCTTTCTGTCAGCTTGTTTTTGGAAATACTGTGTGTGAAGATTCCACATCAAAAGGGGACATAATCATTTCAATGTATATTGAAGCTCTGGAACATAAACCAAAATTAACTTTAGCAACAATGAGAAACTGTGAATTTATTTTTTTATGCAATGTTTGTAATTTATTTGTGTGTTTTATTGTTCATCTCAGTGGAAAGCTGTACGTGATCTACAGAGTTTTTAACTCCCGGGAGATTCATGAGCCCACAATGCATTAAATAGAATGCATTTTTTGTCTCAATAGATGTTGCAAAATGAATTTATTACTGTATTTTTCGACATTGGCTGCAATCATGTAATGTCTTTATTACACAGTGTCATATATTTCCTTAAACATTAGCTGCTGATAAAAAAGAACAACTATTTTTTGCATTCGTTGAATAAAACTCTGTCAGTTATATATGATATCTGAACTGATCTGGTATTTCTTTAGTTGAAGTAAGAAAAGTAAAGTGAAAGTAAAGAAGCCTACACCACCCTGTGATAGAGCAGAATAGTAGTTAAATGTAGCCTCTTCAGAATTTAGAATGAATTGGTTCCTTTACTAATAATGTGTGTAAAATTATAAAATAGATGGAAGAAATGTACTCCCTTATGGTTATGTATGCTAAAACAAATACATCTCAATAGTAAAGTATAGTATAGTAAAAAGCAGAGCACAGAGATAAAATCTTCAGTTTTCTCCTGCTCCTTTATTGGCGAGATAACGTGTGTAGTGATGTGTAGCCTGCACGGTCCACAAACGGGCTGCACTCTCCGTGGGATGCCGACATCGCAAAAGAAAAGTGCTAATCCTTCCACAGGTGAAACAGTTCACATACATTTATACGTTTTTCAGCCTTATATTTAGCTGTTTGCCTATAGTTCACCTTGAAAATATATCTAAAGCCAAAACATGTTTTAGATTTTGAATAGAATAGGGTACGATCAAAACCTTTGCTAGTTTTTTTTATATCTGTGTCCAGTTCAAGAGATATCCCTTCACTTCCTGTCCAGTAGACAGAACAGAAGGTAAGAGGAAATATCTCCAAATTTAGGCAAATTTCCAAATTTACTTGTCACCAGAACAAGTATTCCTATTGGAAGATTTCCCCTCTATTCCTGCTCTGGACGCAATTCAAAATGTTAGATTTTCGCTCATTTTTATTTCCAGCAACAATGGTCACCAGGACAAACAGAGAGAGTGAATTTCCTGAATGTGGGCACAGACAGCAATATGAAAACCAAACATGGGTTCTACCACTTCCCCCTTCTACACAAAACTAAAAAAAGTTTTGCTTTAAGATATACTTTAATTACGGCTACACTGTACATAGACTAGCAGTGGGCATCCGAAAACTGACAGGCAGATCATGTGAAAGGGGAACTATGAGGTGAGTGACTTACACTCATCACCTAGTTAGAGCCAATGTGTGACATTGAAACTGTCACACGCCGGCTCTATAGATTGGGAAGTGAGCGAACACATACCGTTGCTCGCTGACTTCCCGATCATCTCCCTGCAGAGTGTTGTTACTGTCAGTCACCGCTCCCCGCAGTGATTCCCCCCCCTCCCCTCTCCAATCCTCTAGTGCTGACTGGAGGAACGGCGGGGGAGAGGGTGGGCACAGCTAGCTCTGCCTCCAGATAGGCAGAGCCCGCTGTCAATCAGCCAGCTGGGTGGATCTCAGTATATAGCGAGCAATAGCTTGCTATATAATGAGCTTTGGGTCATGGGAGAAGGTTAGTATATGTCCTCCTGTGACCCGAAAGAGAACTATGGGATAAAAAGGTTACCCCATAGTTCTCTTTTAAGATGAAGTTATGCCCCTGGTTGTCCAAGATGATACAACATATTTGTGTTATTTGTGTCATGTAGCACTGGGGTTTTATTTTAGTGGTTCTCTAAGTGATAGATTTTCAGTACTGCAGCTCCTTTAGAAAAAACAAACTTGTAACATCATTTCTCAATTAACTTTTATTTGTACAAAATTTGTTGTAAATTTAAACAAAGACTGACAAAAGGCAGGGGTGCATATCAATAAATCTTTCGACAAACATTATAATCATGTAAAAGTAATGAAAACAACAATGCCAATCATTATAATGCCTTGTTCAAAATGACAAAACTGGTGTTACCTTAATTGTGTTTTAAAGAGTAAATGTTAACATAATTGTTTAATATCAGGCAGGCACCATTCACGAGTACCTCCAGGAACTTTGCCACCCTCAAAAAATCGACCTGTGTACCTTGCAATCCTAGGAGCCAGTGCCCATATCATATGTAAATAACTTGCCCGCTCCTCCACATCCCACAATGCAGTATGCATTATGCATAACGAAAGGTGTGCACATAGTATTATAGCAATGTGAGGTGGCCAGAGGTTTTACTTGGCATAGGTTTTCACATATGGAGTATGCCCAAGTTCAGGGATTCGTGGCTGTGCTCATGAGCAGCTTTATAAAGAAAAAATGCTATGTGCAGACAGGGTCAGGCCGAGGTAGAGGCAGGAGAAGCTTCCGTCTGTGGGTGCTGTGAGAGAGAGGGGGCACACTGGAGCAAAAGCCTCTCCTTCCTTTTCAGCATTCTGGAGGACCCTACTGTCAAAGTAACAGTGGCTTCCTGCAGATTACACAAATAAGGCAGCTTTCATACTGTAATTAGCAGGGTTGGGTGGTCAGTTTCACAGTTGAGTCCAGTTCTATAGCCCATGAGCACATTAGCTCCTGTATTAATGAAGGCTGTATACTGTGCTTCCAATTTTGTTCATTTTGTCAGCTCATTTTTGCAGCACTGAATTGCACAACTGTAACATGATCCATTCCTAAAGCTACATTTTTTAAGCCAAATTAATCCTACATTTAAAAAAAAAATCCCAACTGTGGATTACTTCAATGTATGGGTTTATACACATCCTCCTCAAGGTTTCCCCCAATATTATTTAACAGTAATGATGGAAACACAAAAATCACAAATTTTCTATGTTTTTAAAATTCATTTAAGTGTTTCAACATGGTTCCGTCTGACTGAATAGAGTAATGCAGAAAATCATATTATTCTCAGCAGACAGGGCAAAATATTCAGGTGAGTAAAACAATTAGCTATCGGCCTGTTCTGATTTGCAGACATATTCTCCCGCCAATGGAGGTTTAAATATTTTCTTCCCCTATATAATTAAAAGATTTAAATATAATTGTAATTTTTAAAAAACAAAATTGTAACATGCATCAGTATGCAGGCCAACACTTTATCCTTAATTGTGGGGAGTTATGTGTTCTACCCAAACAGAGAAACCACCAGCATTACATTTGGAGTGTTAACTGCCCAACCAAATCTTGTCAGCTTTTCAACATTCAATTGCTATGACACAAACTGGTCAATGGCAATATGTATACATTCACTACATGGATACACAACATAGCTATACTGTAGCAGCTAAAATAGGCAGGTTTGTGTTTGGGAGGCATTGCACAAAACCATTCAATACAGCAATCTAATCCCCAAATGGCCACGAATGGCCTGAGTTTAAAAACACAACTGTATGGCAGCTGTTTAAGGGCCCTGTCTGGCATTACATTACATATTTTGGGGTTGATCCTGCCAGCAACCCTGGAAACTCCTAACTTCCTGTAAAATCTTCCTTTGCTACACTGACATCCCAGACAGTTTATAAACCCTGCCCAGTTGCCTCTCTGAACACCTTCCCCTATGTTGAAGGGATGTTGAAAATATTCTGTAGTCCAGCATAGAAGACAGCCTTCTGTCTGTGAAAATTCTAATCTACAAAACTGTTACATACACCAGAAGTAGTGGTTACACACTAATTATATATCTGTTATCTAGCATTCTGTAAGAACGAGTGTCTAAAATAATATTAACTACAGCTATTTGTGTTTCATTCCTAATGGGGAACAAGTATTCAGATATGTTGTACAAAAACTACAGTATATTTTAGGGACAGAAAAGGAAAAAAATATTCTCACGAATGGTAAAGAAAAGCGAGCTGGAAAAGTAACAATACTAGAGACTACCTCCCAAAAGGTTAATAATACGTTTACAACTGCCCATACTGTTCCTTCTAATGACCAACAACCAGTATCAACCAAATATGTAAAAAAAATAAAAAATGTAACAGAGGCTCTTCACTAGGCAAACCTAGATGGCCAGATATAACTGACCACTATATGCAGATTATATTAAAGGGATAACGTGAGTTTACTATGTATGTAAAATTTCAACACAATGTAAAGAGTTGTGTTTATGAGGATGGAAGGTATATATTTTACTGTAGACAGATAACCTACATAAGCATATATGGTTAACAATGTATTCAGCTCCTTATCAAATTGAAAATGTAGATATGCATTAAATGTTATTGCAAAGACAATCGCTCCAGGATGAGTGAAGGCATACGTGGAATTGTGTTTGAGGATTTTTGGGGATTTTTTTTTGTGGCCATGTAACAGCAGTTATTTGTTTAGGGTTATTTCAGCTTTCAGCCCCTCGTTGTAGCGATTTATCAGTTAGGAAATTTGTGATAATGGCATGAGTTACTGGATTGGTTAACAAGGGCTTTAAGATCATTTACATTTGTTTTCTCTCTCTCTATAGTAGATAGATAGATTGATAGATAGGTAGATAGATCTCAGTACACAGACACTCCTCAGTTTACGATCGGGTTACATTTTTGTGTACTGTACTGCCTTGGTCGGCAGCAGACAGTACACAATGGGGATCAATAGCAAGACTGCTATTGGCTATTTCAAATTGCAATATCCAATAGCAGGCTGGCTATTGAAACCCCGCCCACTAAGGGGAGAAGTGGACCTGAGAGAAAGTTCTCTCTCAGGTTCGCTCCTCTGCTCAGTAGGCGGGTGCAATAGTCAGAACTGTACAGTAAACTCCATTGTAAATATGAAAGATCATAAGTCGATCTATTGCAACTAGGGATGCACCTATACCGATACTGGTATCGGTGCCGATACCGAGTATTTGGGCGAGTTCTCGTACTCGCCCAAATCCTTCGATAATGATTCCTCTGATCGGCAGTGCTGTAGGGGAACATGGGGCCGGCTCCTTGCTGATTGGCTGGCTTCCCAGACAATCAGCATGGAGCCGGCTTCCCAGCCAATCAGGAAGCCCGGAGGCGGGTCATTACTTGCCGCTCGGCTTCTTGATTGGCTGGGAAGCCGACTCGATGCCAATTGCCTGGGAAACTGGTTTCCTGGCCAATCGCAATCGAGCCGGCCAAACAACATGGAGCCAGCTTCAAAGGCAATCATTATATACCCCCTGGCTTCCTTATTGCCTGGGAAGCCTGCTCCATGCCAGCAGAAGCACTGCTATCGGTAATAGTTATCGGCGAGTACCGTAAACAAAAAATCGCCACTCGTACTCGATACAGAAAAAAACGGTATCCGTGTATCCCTAATTGCAACCCAAGGAGCATCTATATACTGTATATATAAATATATATAAAAGGCTAACTACCCAGCATTTGGTGTAGAATGAGTTACAGTTTATAGTGCCGTATGTAGTGCTACAAGATAAGGACACATCAAGAAAGTAAGTTCAATTTGTTCATCAATGTAACGAGGTTGGCAAAAAAAACTATTTACACTAATAATGTGAGAAAACATTAGGAGAGTAGGAGGGTACACAAACAGTTTAGCAGGATGAGTACATGATTAAAACCAATGACTTGTGTGACATAGTGTCACTAATGTCACATAGGTCCTATAAGCAAGCATGAAAGCCTTACACAGTTTATAAGATATCAGTGTGGTCCAGCCACTCTACATGCATAGCAGCCATCCCTGTTTCTACTTTATACAATTATAAAGAAAAATGCCATGCATAAACCATTTACTGCAGACAAAAATGCATATACGCCTAAATTGGTCTAATTTATGTTAGTATGTTAGTATTTACAAGAAATGATTTGAAAGAACTTAATTTAACATGCCTCTTTAATATTTTATTAGAAACTTAAAGGGCACCATGATGTACCTCAAACAAATTAACTAAACTCATAAACTAAGTTATATTTTGCGTGACATAATAATATTCAGTGAAATGCATTTAATATATGCCAAAACTAGGCACAATCTGACATAGATAATAAAGTAAAACAATTTAATTCCTATGAGTAAACAGCACACTTCTGGACTGGACCCTCTTTGTTCCTATTGGTAAGCTGTACACTGCTGGACCAAACCCCATTCATTCCTATGGGTACGCTGTGAACTGTTAAAGAGCTGAAGGTCGCCATGGGGCTGTAAGTAAGATTTATTCTGGAAAGGTGTGTAGCTGGGCAGTGCTGCACAGTGAAGATCACTAGGTCATTGAGGAAGTATTTGAGATGGTGGGCTGCAATAGGGATGGGGGGATTGATTAAAGGACTATTGCCCTTTAATGCTTAAATCCAGCAATTGTGTTCGTTTTGAATTGAGTGGTGAAGAGTTAAAATGTGTATTTTTATAGTATGTGACTCCATCACAGAGATCTTCCCTCACCTGGCCTTAGGATGTCCTTACAAGAAATGTGAGTGTGGACCTGACAGACAATCTAACCCTTTCCTGTTCTATCAAACGCAAAATAAAATATTTTTCCTGATGTTATTTCTCAATTGACTGTGTAGTGCTAGGCTTAAAACAGAACTCCAGCTTGTTTTTTATTAACCTTTGCAATGGGGCTACCCCCAAATTACAAGGGTTAAGTGCTTGTTTGTGTCTAGGTAAAAAAAAAAAACACCAAAGAATTACTCACCCGAAGCTCCGAGAAGGCTTCTTCTTAGACCGGTCCCTGGAATGTCTCTTTCCCTCCCCTGCAGCGCTCTAAGGTCCAGTAAATCATTACGTCGATAGACTTGCATAGACATGAGGACGCTGAGGAACATTCCAATCTGCTGTGGAGGGGGCAGACTGAAAGGGAGGGCCATGCCAGCTGGCCGGCTTGGAACTTTGGGCGAGTATACCTTTGGTATTTTAGCACCTAGACACAAACGAGCACTAAACCTTTGTAGTGCGGAGGTAGCCCCACTGCAAGGGCTAATAAAAAAAATTCCTGGAGTTCTGCTTTAACCATCATTAAGTGTGATTGGCTGCCATGTTTGTAGGTTACAAAAATTTATAGACCTGAAGAAAACAGTACAGCTCTCCAGCTTCACACCTATGCATTGTGTTAATTTTATTAAGGCCTTTTTGGATCACAAAATATGATTACAGTATTTTGTGATCCAAAAAGGCCTCTATGATGGTGTGTTTTACATGGGGCATTACTTCTAAGTTGTATGGAAGTAAGCTACTGAAAAAAAGCCCAACTTGAGCCCCATTATTGGCATTTGTGGAACCCCAGGCTGTCAGGATTACAATATGGTATATTATGGTGTTGGAAACTGCTATACTGGGAATATTAGGACCAAGAAATAATAAAAAGGAAATTGGCCCCATGGGATTGTCACCCCTATCACCCATGTGTTTTTCAAAAGTTTTTTTTTTTTCTTAACAGAGGGCTGTGGTGGCTGTTAAAGTGACCTGAAAATCAGGAATTCAATCATAAAGCGAGCTTGGATCCTTGGCTACTTTACAACACACACAGGGACCGTGGGGAACAAAAGTAGCCACCCTCCAGAAGTAAAGACAGTGTCAGCACCAATTCAGAGATGATTTAAGGATCTACAGTATAGCTGAGTGATACACAAATAAGCTACATTTGTGTTAATGTTTAAGGTACTTAAATGCAATTTTAAGATTTAACTCCTGAGTTTAGAGTCACTTTAATGTCCCACTGGCGCTTCGTCCCTGATTTATTTTCTGTTCTGCCTTTTAAGTTACAAGCTACTTGCTCTTGTTGGAAAGATTTACCTTGGTTGATGGGCAGATCTTCAATCAACTGGGCATTGGATTGTTAACACATCTTTCAGCTTGCCAGTGAGTGACCTTTCACCTCTATAGTCATTACTGTCAGTGGGCAGGGTCAGCAGTTACCTCAGTACTGTCATCTGGACTCACCTCTGGCTTTTCTTCAGCACTTCTTTTGGATCTTTTAACCCAGCTATACACCTTTCCAGAATAGATCTTTATACCTGCTCACCCGTCCGCACCCTCCTCTTTTTCCTTGCCTTAGTCAATCTATATGGGGTAATGGTTCCCTTTGTAGGTGGACAGTGGTTGGTAAACGGTAATTTGGTTGGTGTAAGTTACTGCTGCTTGATGACTAAGCATGGTGATCTGTTAATGGTTAACAGTGGTTCTGTGGCATAATAAAGCTCAAAGTCTATTTCATTGCCAACATTTTTTATACCTAATAAAGGGTTAATAAAGTGGGGGGCTTTAAGTTTTTTCCACAACTTTTGTAATGTGTTTACTTTATTATTAGGTATGTTGTTAGGGTAGGATGGGTGTTAATGGGGTGTACATGAGATGCACATTCTGGCCATATACTGTATACAGTAGGTTAGAATGAAAAATTATTATTATGTATTGTATCATGGTGATATTTTTAGTAAAGTCATTACTTATGTCTAGTAAGCAGTAAGGCAGTACAAAGAGTAATGATGATGTGCAAGATGTAGTAGTCATGGACAATACTTACCGTAGGGTACTTGCAACTTTTACAACTAAAGTTGAAAAGTGGAGGCAGAACATTTTTGTTTAGTTTAGTTGATCTGTCGATCTTTGGAAAGTTATGAATAGATACAGCATCAGAACTGAGGATGGGACATAAGCGTTGCATAGTGCAGTCACAAGTATCTCTGTAGATTCAGTAATATGGAGTCATCTCCTTTTACTTTGCTGGTTTTAATATAGAAGGCATAGGGCATAATATAAAGAGCAAACAACATCATGCCTCAAATGCACATTTTGGTTTTAATTTCCGCAAGTTATGAACTGTTGCTTCTGCTTGCTGCACTAAAGTTAAAGCTGAACTCCCGAAAGCTCTCAAATTTTCTCTCATGCACATGTAAATACAAGCAGAAAGTTTTTCTATTACTTATTTCTAGTCAGAGAAATTGCTGTTAGAAGAGGCTGTGGTGTCATCCATCCTGCTCTAATATTGCAGTTATGACTGGCCCTGGAAGGAGGGATCAGTGCCCAACGTCACTTTCTAAAATTGGTTAGTGCACCTCTGAAAACTACAAGGGCCAGTCAACCAAACAACGAATAACAGTGGGCACGTCATAAAGGAACTGGGGTCTTCCCACTACATGAACTCCACATTAGTTGGGTCAGACCAGGACTCCCGTGTCCTAGCACTACACTTGTAAACGAGCTACACAAGGATGTTACAAGACCGATGGCCAGGAAAAGCGCAAGGATATTGACCATAATGGAAATAAGGGGGAATGACCCCTTAGTATGCAGAATTAAAATGTGATTTCTCAGATTTAAATTCTACTATCTGCACTTTGCTCATTATCATTTCTGTACTCATTGCACACATATGATCCTTCTGTGTGAGATACCGAATATACTTTCTTGTTCTCATACTACAACATGATTTCAGCTGGCCATAAACCAGTAGAATTTAGTTTAAAAGAAAATGTGGAATGTTTATTTGATGTTCTAATGGGGTAAAATGAATGACCAATTTCAACCTTAGTGATGACAAAAAATTCAAAGCAGCAGGATGGAGAATGTTGTTTCCAAAGCATGACATTCTAACAGTGAATGCGGTTTTCCAAAAACTAATGTTAAAAACAAATGTAATTTTGAACAATATTCTTCAAGTCTCTGATGGCATTATTAAATATTCTGACGAGATTTATTTATGAACGTTCACACAAAAATCTACCAGTGTAGTCAGTGGTGTATTTTGACTTTGTGCTACCCTAGGCAAGACTAACCTCGGGCACCCCCCTTAATCTAAATTTGCCCCACCCCTTCCTGTATAAGACATTTTGGTAACCTGTCAGTTGCTGGATACAGCTTCTGGCAGGTTGCACTATAAGCGTAGCGGGGAAGCCCGCTGAACATTTTGCTTGTCCTGTCAGAAGCGGGATACAGCAAGTGCCAGTTTAAGGCCCCGTTCACATTGAGCGATTTATCGCGCGATTTTTGTAGCGATATCGCTCATATTTCCGCACTATATCGCTCTATGTAGCTTCACCAATACAATTCAATGTAGCTGTTCACATCTCGTCGCTCAATATCGCTCAATATCGCTTGTAGCTCGTCGCTGGTAGCTTGTCGCTTCTACATGACCCTTTTTTAGAGCGATTTTGAGCGATATTGCTCCTGATTGCATACAGCCCAATAGGAAGACGTCGCTCAAAGTCGCGCGATTTGCATGTCGCTCAGTGTGAATGGGGTCTCAATAGTAACAGACGTGCGCTGTATCACTTCTGCCAGCGTCAGAGAGAGGAGGCTGAGCTCGTCGGTGGATTAGGATAAGGATAGTATTTTTTAAATTTTTTCTCTTAATGGCAGGTGAGGCTCGGCCTCACTGGTTTGGGGGCGCCCCCCTGGAAAGTGCCACCCAAGGTAAATGCCTAGTTTGCCCCCTCCTCTGAGTGTATGTGCAGTTTAGGGGCAATGGCCTTTTTATCTCCTCATTGCATTACTACATTGACTTGCAGGGTATGATAGGTCATTCAATTCCAAAACAGCTAGATAGCTATATTAGGTCATAACAAACATGTTTTAGGAAAAAGAAAATTGCAACTACTCTCTATCTGGTTCTATTAATCAGATTTACTTTACAAATTATAGGTGTAAATAGGATCTGGCTTTCGCTAGAGCCAAACTATAACCTGACAAAACATGTGAATACAAGTTTTAAACATTTACATATGTACCTAAACGTTTGCAGGATTCTATGCATGTTCATGTTCATTAAATACATTTGTAAATGTTTAAACTGTTGCAATTGCTACTTTATACTTACATATCAATGACTTCATGTACTTTTAGATTTAATAAATAGCATGCTAAGCTACATGATAGAAATTGACTAGAATGGATATTCAATGAGAGTGTGGTGTTCTGTTTGGTTTAGTAGGGATTGGGAAACAATATACTGTACGTAACAAAAAAGTGCATTCTTTTATATGCAGGACACATTTTGAGTCACAAATGAAATGCTACAATTTCATGAAAATCGAATTTAAACAGAAACCCAGCAATTGTCAGATCACTAGGATGTGCAGTATTACACATACACCCTGTGGCCTAAGCAAGACACACCCTGGCTGTTAAAGTCCTAACCTGATGGATTGAATCTATTATTGATTTGACAGTGGATGTGAAATAGATTTATAGATGGTCAATTCATTAATCACTGTAGCAGAAATCAGGAATTGGAGTTCTGTAAGATATCAGAAGTGTCTTTGTGGCATCTGCGATGTTTTATATATCATCCAGGGTGTACATACCTGCAGAAAAATGAAAGACAGAACACAATATTGTTTTATTAAATGGTCATTACAAATGTGAGGCACCCTATTCAATATTCAGTATAAAACTGATCCCAACAGTTGGCAAGTGCAAGCGGATTTATTCCCAAGACAAAATGAACTTTTGAGACCTTTTAAAGTGCTTCTTGGAAAGTCTTTATAGAATATCAGTGATAATGCCCTTTTTTTTTTTATATAAAAAGAAACAGAATCACTAGAGATATAGCAGTACATCCAAAGATAAATCTGCATACATTTGGGCTGATTTACTATGGGATCTGTGTTGACAGACTTTGTTCTTGTGTCAATGGCATCAATTTGACATCACTTTGAGAAGCTTCTGAGATCATTCAGTATTCATTGACAGGTATATCTGACCTGCAGTAGACCTCCTTCTGACTTGCATTTGACCTGTTTCAAAAGGGTTTTGTGTTCCCATAGACTTGTACAGGAAAACCCATTTAAAGCAGACAAATGCATGCCGACACAGGCACCTTAAGGAGTTGAGAATCTTCACACAATACATTGTGTGAATATTTACTGCAATTATGCAGCTATTTGCAGATAAACAGCAAGTAAACAGGAATTTGCTTTGGGAAGTGTATATTTACATAATTTATTGTGAATCAGTAAATCAGCCTCATATTGTGAAGCTCTATTTCCTTGTAAAAGCTGAGCTTAGCCCTGCTCCCTTCCATCTCCTAAACCTCTGTATTGGGATCCAGTATTGAGGTGCAGAAGGTGTAAGAAGACATTGGCCAACCAGACTATGACAGGATAACATGAGATATGCATTCAATTTCAGATGTCTGTATATTTTGATCTACTGATCATTTCCACATCAGTTTTCTCTGGAGGTAACTTCTTCTAATCCATTTTCCAACAAATTCTTAGTTGAACTGTGCAGGTTTTCCACATCTATAGTTTACACTTCGACGTGCTAATGCGATACAAAGACTAATCATTACACGGTTGGTAGACAATACTGCTTATGTAAATGTAATTATTAGGATTATTGACAACTAGCAATCTTATGGTGAATCAGCTGTATCTGTGAAAGGCTAAAGCGAAAAAATGTCGACAGGCTTTGAGTTATGTCATATAGTGTAAAAAGAAATAAATTAAGCAAACGAGTTAATATCTACTATCAGGAATTGTAACAGTCGGCGGTTATGTCTAATGCGGATCTCAGCTGCGGAGTGTGTGTGAAGTGTAATGTTTGGGCTCAGTTTTGCGGAACCCCAATGCACTCAGTACCAAGGGGAACCGTTACACATCATATACCCCTATTCCTATGTGGTGGAGATGTATTACCCTGATGCTATAGGAGGCAGCAGGATCTGGAGCTATCAGTCTCTGTAGTTTGGGTTGGAGGAAGTAGCAGTAAAGAGTTGGAAGTAGATCTGCATATGTAACCGGTGAGTAGGATCTTCCTACAGCTAGATTGGATTTGGGGTAGGAGTATAAGCAATACAATTGGTTACTTGATACGTAATTTGTTTGTCTGTAGTTGCAATGGTTTGAGAAATGGCTACTAATAGGATGAAGTGAACCCGCATGTGAATTTGGGAGATTGGAACAGGATATCTCTCTAGACACAGTTCTATGAATCAGCAATGCAGTTTATGGAAGTGAGAGCAACCAGCAGTTGTGAAACACCTCTCACAATACATCAATCCAGCAATACGGTTCTAAGTAATTGGTGCAACAGTCATATTATAACCAACTTGTTTCCTTGCACAGTTCATCAACTCAATTTTAGTAGTGTATGAAAGGAGACAGGAGGTTTGAATCTGTGTAGCTCCCTCCTGAATCCCACTACAGCACAACCAGCTTAGTGAGTAGTAGTAACAGCTGGGAATTATCCCTTTACTTGCGTTTGATTGAACTCTCTGTAGACAGCAGGGAACAACTGTGGATGGTATCACTATTCAAGATGAGTTGTTGGTACGGCTTCAGGATGGACCTAGGACAGGTTCGTTTGGTAATGGTGGGAGGCAGCAATGGAACAAGGCTATTACTTCGTGCAGTAATACAGTCTCTGTTTCAGTACAGAGAGTCACTCGCTCGACGATCCAGAACGATAGTACGCCGAGTGAGTGGCTCAGCTGTGCTTTTAAGGAGTAGCTACGGCCGGGGGGAGGAGTCGACTGTGATGTCACGAACGGACCGAACCCTCTGACACGGACCTCTGAACCGTGTGGGTCTATGACAGGAATACTATCATGTACCGAATAAGTAAATGCTTTGTCAGGAGATAACAGGCTTCAGGGACTGACTGTATGTATTGGTAGCATAAGTAATGATGCAGGCAATGTGCAAATATGCCGTCCCATCATTCCATCAGGCTCCATCCCAACTGTAAATAGAGAGATAGAGAGAGCTTCTACCATAATTTTGAGGTTTTTAAGAACGAATTAATGATAACTGCCTTTTGCTTCATATATCTGGCCACTTAATGGTGCAGTTGAACATTGTTATCCAGCAGCTAGACAGTGATGAAAAGCACATTTGTCTCATGTTCCCTTGCACCTACCACCTTGACCTATTGCAGACTGGTACATATCCACATTACAAGTCTCTTTCCCCAGTGCTTACAAGGGGCTGAAGGTTATTTTTTGAATGCATCTAAGTGAGAGGTTGAAGTGGCACAATATGTGAAGCATAATTTCTTACAATGTTTGCGTTATGGAAACATAGACGCCTATTTATAACAAATTTGCAGGTCCATTCACCCTGTGAATACCTGTAAATGTTCGATCTATGTGGGTATATGCCAAAACCATTGTTTTTTATTTGTTTTTACAAGGTAAAGACATGTTGGAAGGTTAACTGGCTCCTGTCCAAATTGTCCTTGTATGTATGCATGTGAGATAGGGACCTTAGACTGTAAACTCCTTGAGGGCAGGGACAGATGGGAATGTGAACTATGTAAAGCACTGAGTAAATTGTTGGCGCTATATGAATACCTGTAATTAATAAATAAATTAAAACATATTTTTAAGAGTTTTCTCCAAATTAATACTCCATGTGGTCACTTGATGGTGCAGAGAAGCAAAGAAAATAACAGGGTTATTCACAGAAGAGTGAAGAGTTTCGGAGAAGGCAGGAGAAGTGATCAATCTGGGACAACATAGCTAAACTGGAAAGTGAGCCGAATTCTGAGACTTTTTCCAAATCAGCTATGTTGGCCTAGATTGTTAACTTCTCCTGCCTTCTCCAAACTCTTCACCCTTTCGTGAATAACCCTGTAAGTATTTATTTTGAATGTGCCTCAATGCCATTTAGTGGCCATAATGATGCATTATATGAAAAAAAATGAAATACATTGCTTTATATAAAAAAAACTAAAGAACATTCATTTATATCCACACGGATGCAAGGTGAACAGTCCTGCAAATGGTTTATAAATAGGCCCCATAGTTTTAAAACAACTCATCATTTGCAGACTATTACAACAATTTGCGGTATCAAAGTAAATTAAAAAACTCACAACAGAAATCTTTAGCCTCTAGCATTAGCAAGGCGGTTCATGCCAATCCTGTCAATGGGAATCCCAAATCTTCTTTTTGGAAGATCCACAACTTTCCTGTAAAGATAGATAATACTTCATAAGCTACCAAGCAGAAGTTGGATATTTCGGCACCTTTTTAACTTTTTCAAATAACATGAGATGGGTTTTCCTTTTCCTTACTTTTCTAAATGACAACACCTGTTCCTTTTTATAGAAAGACAACATTCTGCTTGGTCTGTATTAACATGGACATTGATTGCAATGTTCAACACATGTTGAATACTGCAATCCATTTACTTGCATAGCTCCCCTGGGATACCATCTGAACTGCCAGAGAGAGCAGGACAAGCCATGATTACCAACATAACTTGAAAGTCATATCACAGAATGTTTACTTTTTTTTTACTTGTGTTAACACAAGTTTCTTTGTGTAAAATAGCAGAAAGAAAAAGAAGTCTACAAGCTTAGTGCATTGAAACGTTCATGTTTATTATTGGGAAAAATCATATAACATGCACAAGGAGACGTGGAAATGGTGTTTACATGTCCAACACCTAAGGCCAGCAGTTGGGCCATATGTTAGATGATACAGCAGGGCCGTAGATAATTGTTTTTACTGGGGTGGTTCAGTTACCTCAAATTATAAGACTATCTAGCGGACACACCAAGGTTTGAAAAAATATACTGTATACCAGCCATATAATTCCTAAACCAATCCTTTACCTGAGCAATACTGATTTTGTCGTTTGACACCATATGGCTAAAAACTATGTTTTAAAAAAACTACCAATTCACACAAACCGCTTAGTATACACTTATTGGAATTTTTTTTACCGAAAACATTTAGCAGAATACATTTTGGCCTAACTTTAGGAAGAAATTTGATTTTATTTGATATTTTGTATAACAAAAAGTAGAAAATATAATTTTTTCCCACTATTTGTGGTCTTTTTTCATTTATATAAAAAATAAATAAATTTAAAAAGCCCAGCGGCGATCAAATAGCACCAAAAGAAAGCTCTATTTGTGTAAAAAATTAGGCGCCCGGGTTGCAAGTCTTTCATTATCGCCAACCCCCCACAAATCAATCTATAGTTCAATGCTCTAGAGCAGGGGTGGCAAACACAAGGCCCGCGGGCCGAATCCGGCCCGCCGGACCTTGTAATGTGGCCCGCCCAGCAGCCACCTCATTTTGCCCGGTTG